>NC_135537.1:111426802-111711802 GCF_045843805.1 Urocitellus parryii | reverse complement strand
TTGCTTTGGTTCACCAAAGAAGCCAAGAGAACTATCACAGAAAGAGTATCTTTATTCTATACACTTAGAGTTCAGTAACTAGATCCTTCTCTCAGTCCAAGTAAGTTGTATTTATTCCTCAGCCTCTGGGCCTACCACATGCTCTCCTTAAATCTAAGGAGAATGCTTCTTCCTGGAAGCATTGACCACAACTATAATTAAAGGACTTTCTTTGTAAACCATTACCTGGACTTTTCTTTTTCCTCCTTGGGTAAACATATTGGTTTTGGCATTGTTATAGTAACAATACACAGCATACATGGGACCCAGAATACAATTAATGAATAGTTGCTGAATAAACAAGCATAACAGCATTTTGGTGAACAGATCTTTCTTTTTAGAAATGGTCTAAAATTCATATTTGGTAGGTAGAAAAAAAGTGAATAAAATATGCCTTTCCTTCTATCCTTGGAGAAAGTGGCATTTCCAATGGTCATCCTAGAATGTGGCCAGGATGATACTAGTTATAAATGCTTATTATTGAAATTGTATGAGAAAACACAGTGAATGCAAAAAAGTGGTTTTGGTTTATGATATAAGCAAAGACCCTGAGCTAAGTTTTACATTGTCTGGAAATCATATGGAAAATGTCACCCGTCACTTATGTTCAGTGAACCCAAATATTGGCATTCACCAAAGACATAAGCAGGCCTCACTGCCTCTTCAGACATCCCTAGCCTTGGCTGTTGAGGACTACCCAGCTTTCATCAAGACAAATCTCAGCTAACAGAACTGCAGACAGTTTTCCCATGTGGACCTTCCCTGAAGGTAACCTGCCATACTCTACCCAGCCAGCACCCTCATACCCATCCACAAATGAAAAGCCTGTCCTCATTAAAACCAGAGTGAAATGTCCATGCAATCTCTATCAAAATTCCAAAGGCACATTTCACAGAAATAGAAAAGACAATCCTAAAACATGTGCTGCAAAAGTGCAATCAATGAGAGCAAAAATAAACAAGGGGACTACGTCAAACTAAAATATTCTGTATATCAAAGAAAACAACTCAGAAAAATGGAAAGCAAGCTACCTAATGGGAGAAAATGTCTGCAAGCCAAATATGTGATACAGTTAATCTCTGAAATACTTGAGGAACTCAGTGAACTCAAGAAAAAAAATAAAATAATTTTAAAATGTGCAAAAGAATTTGAACAAATATTTTTCCAAAGAAGATATTATGAGTAGTCAATATCACTAATTATCAGGGAAATGCAAATCAAAACCACAATGAGATATCACCTCAGACCTGTTAATAGGCTGTTCTCAAAAAGACAAGAGATAACAAGTGTTGGCAAAAGTGTGGAGAAAAGAGAATTCTTACATACTGCTGGTGGGACTGTAAACTGGCACAGCCATCATGAAAAACATGGAGGTGCTTGCCTTGCATACACATGGCCCTGGGTACAATCCCCAGCACCACAAAAACAAAAAACAAACAAACAAAAACATGGAGAGCCACCAAAAGGGGATGGTTTCAGATCCAGGGGGAAGGCATAGGGAGAACTTGTACTAAAAAGAAAGAAGTGCCTTCAGAATAAGGGAGTCATGTCAAAAGGATACCAGAGCCAACTTGAAGCGGACTTCACAGACCAAATGTGAGATCATTTGAGCATGACTATGGCAACAGATTGACTATAGTTAGCAGTTCCTGAATTCATACTAAAATTAATAAAGAGAGATGAATGGAAAGTACCACCTTTCAGTTAGAATGCTAGCTAATAATATGAGAATAATGGAATTAGAAAACTACCTTGACTATAAGAAGTGATTAAATAAATCTTTATTCAAATAAAGATTATCAGCATATACTAAAACTATTTTACAATGGGTGAAAGTTTAAGAAACAGAATTTTTACATAGTTTCAAAGTAACTCTTCATACACTATTTTTTACCTACTTGATAACTAATAAGTACAGAAATGATTAAAAAGGAGACCTCTTGCAGATACCATGTTAGTCAAGTAATAAAATTCAACACCTAAAACAATGGTTTGAATACACCCCTTAGTTCTTATATGAAGAACTAATAATAGCACAGCATAACTCGGCTTTTCAAGCCTACTGCAGAAAATATCAGATCTAAATATGAGAAAATATTAGATAAATCTAAATATGAGAAAATATCAGATAACTCTGAGGAACACTCTACATTGTGACTTTCCTATACTTGTCCAAAAGGTCAGAGTCATGAATAGCAAGGGAAAAAAAATACAATCTTTCAAGTTGAAGAGGACCAAAGACACTTGACAACTAAATGCAACGATGATCCTAGATTAACTCTTAAGGAAAAGGAAAGGATGCCACTTAAAAATAGCATTTTTTAATAACTGGTAAAATTTAAATATAGTCCAGTTTTGAATAGTAATATTTTATCAATGTTACTTGGTTCTGATAGTTTTCTCAAGGTTTTGGAACACAGGGTTCTTAAAGAATTTAGTTGTGAAAAAGCATTACATCTTCAACTTATTTTCTAATGTTTCCAAAATAATAATATAATAATAAAAATATAAATTAAATATACCCATAATATATACACACATATACAGAGAAAGAAATTTAAAAGGTAAATAGAGTAAAATATTTACTTTTGGAGAATCTGAGTTAAGTTTGCACAGAAGTTTAACCTATTCATACAACTTTTTAGTAAATTTGAAAGATTAAATGAAGAAGAAAAGACTCTTAAAAATGGAGGTAACAAGAGCTATCCTATAGATTTAATATGTGTGAAGTGCTTGGTGCTAGAGTCTAGAAGATGATTAGCAAATCATAGCAACTATACATTGTAAAGCTCTCATTACACATCCATGCACTGGTTCTAATGGGATTTTGAGGAAGTTTTCTGATGAGTTTTGCCTTTCCTTAACTTATAGGGATATTGTAACAAGCAAAAAATAATTTCTTTGTTGGAATTTTCCAGATTTTCCTAAATCAATACAAATGTTTGCCCATTCAACTTTTCCCAAGTATTTTAGTAAAAGCAAGAATTCTGCTGCTAGCCCCTTATGTTCATATAGTGAATATTTGCAAATTTTGTCTCACTGGATTCTCACAGTGACCCTGTAGGTAATTAAAATCATTACTTGTGTTTCACAGATAAGAAACTGAGTGAAAAAGAATGTTAAATAATTTATAGCTAATAATTGGAGGGGCACAGTCCCATATTTTCTGATTTTTAAATCTAGTACTTCTTTTCTACTAAGAATTAATGTTACCATATTATGCAATGTTTAAAGAATCTTACATGATTTGTACAAATTGGGATGGCCATAAAATCTTGCTAAAACATGACTGCATATATGGTAAGGGAAGGCACAAAACATGAGGGACTGGGGTTGTAGCTCAGTGGTAGAACACTTGCCTAGCACATGTAAGGCGCTGTGTTCAATCCTCAGTACCACATAAAAATAAATAAAGGCATTGTGCCTATCTAAAACTAAAAGCATTTTTTTAAAAAACATGGAATATATAGAATTCAGACTAGCTACAAATGTAAAAGATTCAGTCTTTTGTAACAAGCTAACTTTATTAAAGCACTTTAAAGACCTAAATAAATTCAGATATGTACCATGATGCTGGGTGGAAAGTTTGATGTTATACAAATGTCCATTCTCTTCCAATTCATTCATAATAAAATAAAATTAGAATCATAATTCCAATTGGATGATTTGTGAACTATGACAAGCCGATTATGAAATTCATATAAAACAGAAAAAGCCCAGGAATACCAAGAACATTAAAAACAAAGAAAAGAAAAAACAAGGGGTGTCTACACTACCAGATGTCAAAGCAAACCATGTCATAGTAGTGAGAACTACAGTGTTGGCATAGGAATAGAAAACTCTTCCATGATATACAACAGAGTCCAAAACCTATCTGTAATTTTATTTATGATAAAAGTGAAATTTCATATCAATGGGGAAAAGATGTTCTTTCCAATAAATAGCATTGAATAATTGCCATCAATTTTCAAAGTTATAAATTTAGATCCCGACCTAGTGTTATAAACAAAAGTAAATTCCAGATGGATTATGAACTTAGCTAAACACACAAAATGTGGACATATACTAAGAACTACATGAGAATATTTCACAGTAACAGAATAGGAAAGACCTCCCTAGACTAAACACAAATCTAAAAGACAAAAGGTTGAACTTCATAAAAATGTAAAACTTGCTGGGCGCACATGCCTGTAATCCCAGCATCTTGGGAGGCTGAGATAGGAGATTTGTGAGTTCAAAGCCAGCCTCCACAAAAAGTAAGATACTAAACAACTCAGCGAGACCCTGTCTTTAAATAAAATACAAAAAATACAACCAGGGATGTGGCTCAGTGAACATAGTGCCCCTGAATTCAATCCCCAGTATACCCACCAATAAAAAACAAATGTAAAATTTCTTCTCAACAAAAGTCAAAATAAAGACAAAACATAGATGGAAAAAATTAACAAGTAAATTATTATTAAAAAATATAAAGAACTACAACTTTTAAATTAAAACCAAGAAAGAAATGGTTAAAAGACATGAATAGACAACTACAGAAGAAGAAATGTGATCAGCCAAAAAAATATCTGAGAACGTGCTCAATCTCACTGGTAATCAGGAAATTATAAATTAAAATAACAGTGAGATGTGTTTTTCCATCAGACTCGCAGAAACAAAAAGACTGATATCCAATAATGAGAGAGAGGTGGAGGAAAGACTACTGTAACCCAGAAGAGTCAGAAAGACATGGCTGATGAGCTGAGTGGAAACAACTAGAAGTTCTAGGTAAGGAAAATAAGAAAACCAACTCCTTCTGCTTTCCTAAAACAAGGCCAATATTTATATCCAATACAGATTCTGTTGTTATTATTGAGTCTGAACATGGTAATTAGTGGGCTGACACATTATTTTCTTAACTTGTGTGACTAGAGAAGGCATACAACCCAAATGTATTTTCATCTAGATCAGGATAAGAACTAGTGCCCAGAGAAGATTCAGAGACACAGTGAAAAAAATATAAAATATCTTTACTATTACATCCATGAGTTTAGCTTATTAAACATCATATATGCTATTATGTATGCCTATGTGCATACATGCATACACATAGACATACACACTCATACTTATGCACACTCAGAGTTGGCCCCCATACTGATGAGCTGCACAACTACATATTCAACAGATTAAATCTGGAAAAAATATTTCTGTCCTAAACTTGCTCAGACTCTTTTGTTTTTATTATTTGCTATACAGTATTACCCACTATTTACACAGGATTTACATTGTGTTAGGCATTATAAGTGTATGCATTTGTGTATGTTCTATCCAAATACCACACCATTACATGTAGAGGATTTAAGGGTCCTGAACCCAAATCACCAGCAGATACCAAGGAACAATTGTATATATACAAAGTACTGGAAAGATACAATTATATTGTTGCCACAAATTTCCTACAGAAAATAATTACATTTTTATGTATGCGCAAATATGCCACAATGAAACCCACAATTCTGGAAAAACAATATGCAACAATTAAAAAGTACATATCAAAAATTTTTCTAAAAAGTAGGCATGTGAGAATTATTATGTGATACATCTCCTTCAATAAAAGATCTTATGCAATTATTCCTAAATAGCAAGAACTTAATTCTATAGCATCTAAAAAAGATGTGCATAGGCATTGATGTATACCTGAAAATAATAATAATCCTGAGGCTGCCAAAACCAAATCTTAGGCAGAAAAAAAAATCTGTCCTAATTTATGCCTTCATCTTGTCTCTGATAAACCACTAGAGTCCATACAACTGATAGATCTCTATCAAGTTTTATACTCTTTCTTGCTGGCTGTGTGGTCTTGGGCAAGTTACTTAGCTTTTCCAAGCCTAAATGTTATTTATAAGATAGGGTAAAGGCACTTCTATTTATCTCTAAGGATTGATGTAAAGATTAAATATTATGTAAGAATCAGTACTACTGGGTGTGGTGGCACATTCCTATAATCCCAGTAGCTCTGGAGGCTGAGGCAGGAGGATCATGAGTTCAAAGCCAGCCTTAGCAAAAAGTTAGGCACTAAGTAACTCAGTGAGACCCTATCTCTAAATAAAATACAAAATATGGCTGGGACTGTGGCTCAATAGGGAAGTACAGCTGAGTTCAATCCCAGGTACCCCCGTGCAAAAAAAAAGAAAGAAAAAATATTGTTTGAAAAGTTAATGCAATGTTAATATGATTAATATAAACATCTAATATAAATATCTAGTCTTAATATTTACTGGATTAGTATAAATACTTAATATTTAAAATCAATACATTATGATTGATGATTGATATATGGTACCTATGTTACTGTAAGAAATTCCTAATTTACCTCCTTACTACTAATCTAACCACTTGCTAGTCTCACTATGACAAAGTAATTTTTTCCAAAATAAGAGTTTAGTCTTTCCTCTGGTCTTCTAAGGCTCAGCTTACTTATCATCTCTCCCACAAAGTCATCCTACTTCTTTTCATAATGTGACAGATAATCCTTTTCTGTCTGTAAAATCCTCTGTTGCCTTTGTATAATATTTATCTGTTATAGGTAATCACCTTTACTTGATAGTGGTATATAAAATGAGAGACACTAGCACATACAAAATGCTTCCAATGTGAAAGGTAGTGTTCAGCATTTCTAATTACTTTTTCCAGTTACTCCTTAACAGGTTAAGAAATAGATGCTAAATGTCTTGATCAAGGACACTGGGTGAGTAAGGTAGGAAGTCACTACATAAACCCAATCTTCATACTCCAAAGACCATATTTCAATTGCTATGTCTTGTACTTCTTGATATTCCCAGAACCTGCTACAGGATTTAGTAAATATTTGAGGACAGAAATAAAAAAAAATAAAAACACACAAGTAGTCAAGTGTGTGTATCATTATGTCAAAATAAATGTCACTATTATATATAACTGTAATGCACTGAAAACAACTCTAAAACAGAAATTACTGCCAACAAAATTGGAAGAGGAGAAACACAGCTCCCCTCTTTTCCAGAGAAAAGAATGATCCATTAATAAATAATGACAAATGACAGAGAAAATACAGAAAGGAAAAAAAAAATCTACCTCTGCTCTCTGGAGACTAAACAAAACAGTGAATTTTGAAAGGTTATCAAAACTTGGGTGAAGAAACTCAAAGGAGTTTTCAATGTCTACTCCCATGGCCTGAGGACAAACTGTAGTCATGATGTAATAAAATGTATCAGAGTGGCTAATACTCTGAGAAAAGCCTTCCATCTTGGTCACCTGAGGAGCAGAGCAATGGAGTCTGGGAAATCCAGTCACCAGAAAGTGAGAGGCTAACCTCAGATGGTAGAAATCTAAAGAAGAAGGGTTCCAGATAATGGGTAAGAATTCTAAAATACATGTGCTGGATCCACTCAAAGATTCACATAAAACTAAAAGTACTAGTCTGAGATCTAAATTTTCACCACAGTTGAGACAGGCTTTCTAGTCTGAGTGTAGCCAAGTTAAGTGCCTGCTAATGAATATCCTTTAGAGAATTAAAACAGTATATAAAGTCCCAAAATATAAACACACAATGTGCAGGACATAATCCAAAATTACTCAAAGAATGAGGAACCAAGAACATGTGAACCATTCTTATAGGAAAAGACAAACATCAGAAGCCAATCACCAAATGACCCCAATCTTGGGGTTATCAGACAATGACTTTAAAGAAGCTGTTATAATGCTCTATAAGATGATATAAAAAATGCTTTAATGAATCAGAAGAAAGGACAGACGTCTCAGCAAAGAAACAAAATAAAGAATGAACATAAACACCTGAAATGTAATTCATAGAAAAAGCTTAAAATCATAAATGAAAATATCAAAAGCAGTATTCAGTAAACTTAAAAATTAATCAATACATAAATTTCTTCCAATCTAAAGAAGAGTGAAAAATAATGCAGAAAGCCTCCTGAAGTACTGGGTAAAATCTTGAAATCTCTAGAATATGTATTCTTTTAGTCCAAAAAAAAAGAGACCTGAGAAGGGAAAAACCATTTAAATAAAGAACAGCTGAAAACATCCAAATATGGTAAAGGAAATACACAGTGATTTCCACAGATTCAAGAACCTCAGGAAACACTAAACAGTGTAAGTATAAAGAAAAACACATCTAGCATGTCATAGTCAAACTGCTGAAACCAAACATAAAGAGGAAAAAAAAACTAAAGTCAACCAGAAAATAAGCATATAGTGGAAAAAAAAGAACAAGGAACACAGCATAATTTGTTTGGCTGAAAGAAAGCTGTCATCCTTGAATTCTATGTCCTTTAAGAATGAAGGTGAAAAAGCTACTTTGGTATAAAATAAACTAAGGGAATTCACAGCCAGATCGACACTAAAAGATAAGCTTGCTAAAAGGGCATTTTTTTTCAGACTGAATGAATTTAATTGCAGAGATAAACACAGACCTTTAAGAAAGAATGAAAAGTGCCACCAAAGAATAAATATTTGGTAAATTTTTAAAATGAATTTTAGTGTTTTTAAAATACCCAAAAATACTTCATGCAAAAGCTGCAATTACCAATGAGCAGAAAAGAGAGATCCTACTCTCTCTGTGTTTCAGGTATTTTTCCAAACTTCAGCAACATGCACTAGTTTCTCCTCTACAGTTCAAGTTCTCATCTAGTTCCAGTTACAATATAAGTTCCTCTACAGGTCTATTCAGGTCTTTCTACTGCTATTTACACCTAGTATCTCAGCATCTCTTGTTGGTTCCCACAATCTTATTAGCATTTCCTACATTGCTTCTTTATTAAAATATTTTCAGTTGAATTAGCAGGGTGTGATTTACCATAATTTAACTATTAGTTGTTAAATATTTATAGTACATGCTATAGAGTTAGCTCCAGCCAGTGTTTCCTGTGAGATTTCACCTTGGCAGACGTCAGTCTCTAGAGCCACTGAGGTAGCAGAAACAATAGCTCTCCTCGCTGATACCGTGCTTTTAGGCCATTATTGTATGATCCGTATTCAGGCCTTTTGGTTGGTAGAGTTAGCATATGGCCTCTTCAGATCTTTGGGTTAACCCCTACGTTGGTCTTTGCTAGGGGTTACTTTCCACATGTTGACTGTTGCAATATTTGGAAATGTAGTTTTGGTTTAGTAGCAGATGAGCATCAACTATTAATTCACCAGGAAATAAATGTTAATTTCTAGTATTATCACAAAAATTCAAGCATATAATAATAGTGCAAATACGTGACTTTTGTTATATTCTTGGAGACCCTGATTCACTGTATCTGGTGAGTGAGCCAGGGATCTGTACCTAAAAAGAGTAAAACCAAGCCTAAAAGCCAAGAAATTCTTAGGCCTCAGGGATAGCTGTGGTGGAGGTGGAAAGAAGAGTCGAGTGCAGGTGCACTTTTGTGGGTGATTTACATGTGTGCAGACTTCTACCTGGTGGTCTGTGTATATTTTGTGTGTGTTAGGGATTGAACCAGGGCCTTGAGCATGCAGAGTACATGCTGTGCCACTGAGCTTTTTAACTGCACAGTGAATAGACAGTTCCTTTAGGATGCTTTGACTTTAGGACCATGTGAAAGTGATACATTCGGTAAGAACTGTTACTTTGACTTTTGATCTTTCCCTGAGCTAGCAGTATGTGGTAGAATCCCGTCTGGGGAGGCTGGCCAGCTCAGTGAGCCACAGCTCCCAGGTAGGCCCCCACCCTCAACAGGAGACCACTGACCCTCTGAACTGTGCTGTGCTGCTGAGCCACGGTGCTCCATAGGTAAGTGCATTGACTGAATTTTAAATTTACAATGTTTGCAAGGTCAGGTTCTAGGGGTATGACTCCAGTGTGACTCAAGGATATTAGGAACATGTCTGACATGAAAGAATCATGTGTTTATACATGATTTATATGCCCACTGTGTAAATGAAATATCTGGCTGTGGTAGGAGATAATGTTCTTGCTGTGAAAGTTCCTTGATTTCCAGGTTGGACATCCTAAACTAATTGAGATCTGCAGCTTTCTGTGGGCTCTCCAGCTCCAAGGACCAACTTTATCAGCAAATCATATTTGGCAACTGCAGCTGTCTCTACTGCTGACTTTGGAAGGGATAGATAATATCTTAGCCTTAATTCTTTGACTGTTGCCATTGTTTTAGAAAATTAAAAATAACAGTGTAGGTGGGAGAGGTTAAAATTTGGAAGAGTGCACTCTTTGGTTGACAGTTCCATCTTTTATGTTGCTGTTTTTGTAAACACATTCAGAAAATGGGTCTTCGTGTTAGGGGGTAGTGGAGCTCCAGTCAAGGATTAACTACAAACACAACAATTTAAAGTTGCTGGTGTTGTCCTCTACTACCTGTTAAAAGGTCTTTACTCTATGTCTCTACTAATAGACTATCAGCTGATTCAGACTAGCCTTTCAGTTACAGGTAGCCACTGTCTTGCTCATTTTTTCCTGTATATCTTTGATGCAGAGATTTCCCCAGAAATGTAACACAAACACGTAATTGTTCAGAGTCACCACAGCAGTCTGTTCTGGGGACCTTGGTGGTTTTCGCTGGACTGTGGTGAGGTGAGACATGCGGGGACAGTGGATAGGGCTTCACATGAAGCTGTGTATTGGGGCTTTCATCATGACCTTCCTCCTAACTTGATGCTAGGCTGTTTCTTATAAAATAGGAGTGGTGTAGTGTGAGGTCATCTAACTTCTGAAAAAGAATGTCCTCACTTGGCAAAACAGAAAGTTCATATCCTATTTGATGTCCTGTGTGTGCATTTAAAATGTGTTACTTGGTGTCCCAAGTTCTGGAAACTGACGGAAATGGTCAAGACTGAAATGGGTGCTCTTTGGGGGACCCCCAGGCCCTTCCATTTCTCTTACTTGGCATGCTAGACAGGTTGTGGTGTATTTCTGGGTAGGGTTTTGGTCTCATACTCTAGTCTTCACACTTTCCTGTTCCCAGCCTCCTGTCCTGGCCTCTTGATGGAGCGTTGATCTTTTTGCCTGGCAAGATCCATATGACTGCCCTGCGTCTCCTACACTCCTGACTCCCTGTCCTGTCTTGCTGTAGCTCACTGCTCACCTTTTCCCTTAATGCTTCCTGGCTGTGCATCAAAGTATTGGTTCGAAGTTGATCTGGTCCATTATGAATTCACCAACAGCTTCAAGTATTTATTGTCGTTTTAATATTATATAAGGTATTTTGGTAAATGCTATAGCAGATATTAAAACTGGTAAACATATACACCTGTTCCTTAAGTAAACTGTAATTTTATAATATTAAGCACACACTCCATGTATTACACACCGTGAGTCATTGTGACTAGGCAAGCACAGAGTACAATTGGTGCTGAAGGAGTTTCACCTAAGATTGATGAGGCTCTTTGACTCTGTGTAACTGTCTGCAAGTTTCTCAGTCTTTTAGAGCCTCAGTTTCCTATACAGAAGACAGGAATAAGAATATTTTTATCAAGATTCTTGCAATGATCAATGAAACAGTTAACATAAAATGTGTAATTGACAGTCTGGCAAACATTCAGAAACTGTCTTTTACTGCTATTAACCTTCCTTCCTCCCAAAGTGATTTTAAAGTTGGTGCTGAATTTTATAAGCACTGCTGGGTCCTGATGATCAGAATAATTCTTATAGGCAAAGTGAAAGAGAAACCAGGGGAGTTCAAATACAAGGTCACTTTTCAAAGCAAAAAATATACCAAGTAGGAAGAAACAAAGAGAAATTCCAATGCAAATGTAGTTTTATTTCTCATAGATATTCTAGTAGAAGAGGAAAGATTTATATGATCTAAGGACAAACCAGAGTGTAGTACAAATATTCTACTGCAGGAAAAAAAACCTCCAGAAATGGCACAATTGAAGATAAAATTCAGTTATGAAGACTGTGGTGTGGGGAGAAGCCTGAGCCTGACAGGGGAGGGGTTCCTGGAACAGTCCCTGAGGAGTTGAGGGCTTGGAGCTGTATTCTGCTAGCTCAACAAGTGCACCCTTCTCCTTTGTTCAGGATTTTGATCTTGGTGAAAAGGTTTCAATGAACTGTCAGTTGAAGATCTAATCATGTTCTGCTGATGTGAGTGTCTCTTGCATTTGTTTGAAAGGTCAAAAAGTTTGGACTTTTCCTGGAAGAACTTAAAACCAAGTTGAGGACTCAACAATAGGCTATATTTAACAGTGTAGCCTGGCACAGCCTGGGTTGTGTGAACTCTTTGTTTCTTGGGTTTCAGTTTTTCCTTTGCTGGATGACGCCTCAATATAGAGAATGTGACCAGATTACAGTATGGTTTTTGCAAGATTTAGCTTACTGAGGACTTATTGTTTTGTAACATTTGAAGCTTTGAGAAAGATTTTATATTCTGTCAGTTGATTAAAAGTGAAAAGAGTATGCCAGTTTTAAGTATTAATGCTTGAAATCAAATAATTTTTACAAATTCAGATACATCCTTGACCTGCAGTAGGGGAGAAACAGAAGCCTGAGTCATATCAGCCACCCTCCTTCATTTAAAAAAAAAAAGCAATAAGGGTTACTTTCTTTTTTTTTTTAAGAGCGTAATTCTGGTTTTTAAAAAATTATTCCAGACTTGTGATATCTGAAGATGCACTTTAAAAAAATAAAAAACTAAATATGTAAAAGCTTAGTTTTTATTTGCTTTATGTACTTGTGTATTAAATTGATGTATAACATGTTTAAAATCCCTTGGAACATTAGAATTTGTGAATTTATTGTTATATGTAATTTAAAAATATTCTTCCACAAATGTGTTTTTAAGACCTCAGGGTTATACTGCTTCTAGGACTCCTTACTTCCTGGCTGGTGGCCTCACAGCAAGGTTGGGAGGCTTGTGATCCTGGGGTCCCAGGGGGGTCTGCTAGGACTCTGCATCTTCTTGTAGTTCAACAGCCCTCTCGTTTTGGTTTTGGCTTTCAACAGTCAACCTTGAAAGATCTTTTGTTTTCTGAAAGTTGAAGAAACTGGCTCAGTGTTTTGACTCTTAGACAATTATTTAATTGTTTGCTGATAATAGGAACCCTTAGTAGATAGTTTCATTTATGAAGTTCTTTATTTTTAAGGGAAGCTTGACATGTTGAAATGATGGGTCAACACAAATCCTGGCTTTTAAAAAATTGTTTTTGAGCATCAAAAAGCTCATTCTTTCTTTTCTGATTTGGCACCGTGTGTTTTTCCTGTGCATTATAACAAATCTCTGTCCTTTTTAAAAGTAAGACTTAGCAGATTTAATGCTTGGGCTTTTCCTGTTATGACATGCTTAAAGAAATGTCCACTTTAGAAACCTTTACTTTAATATGGTGGAATAAACACTATAAAAGTATATTAATAATTCAAAACATGATTTTGACTACCATGGATAAGAATGAATTCCTCTTATATGATAAAGAGTAGAGACTCCAAAAATATCATGTCAACAACTTTAACCCCTGGAAAATAGTTTAGTGAAGAATATTTTGAATTCTCATTGTAATATTTACACTTCCTGAGTTATTTTGAATGTGATGTTTTAAACTATCAGCTTGTTTTATTTAAACTTTTTAGTATATTTTAATGAGTGATTTTTCCATGAGAATACCTTTCTACCTTTATTAAATGAGACAGTAGGAAAATATGACTTGGTTTCCACAGTTGACTTTTAAGCCAAGCTATCAGCAGCACATCTGTTCCACAAAGTTGGGAACATCATGTGTGATTACACTCAAGTAGTCTACACTGAAATTAAAGCCCTCCAAATGTCTCCTGTGTACAGACCTGTAGTGCCAGGAAGTATCTGGAAGTCCGTGTTGCTAAGTTCCACATTTCCTCTGTGTAGAGATGGAGAGGCAGGGCCATGGGCAACTGCAATCATGTGATACTGAGCAGGGGGAATACGTTCTAACAAATGTGTGGGAGGAGATTTCATTTTGTGCAAACATCATAGAATGTGCTTGTACACGCCCAGTGAGGAGAGCCTATTGCACACCCAGGCTGTGCGCAATAGACATCTTCTACTGGTGCGTTGTTGCTGAGGTTGCATTGTGGGGTGCATACTGCAGCATTTGTGAGCGCATGGCAACCTGGACAGTGTCCTGCGTTCTCTGCTGGTTCTTGACCCTGCGTCACCGGGTGTTACTGGTAGAGCATCGTGTGTGCTTTCTTGCTGCAGTGAATCTTGTGCTGCTTTTTGGGGACCGTTCAGTGAGGATCTACTGCTGACCAGGGGCAGGACTAAGCAGTTGCTGCACTGCTAGTGTTGTTTGTTAGTCACAGTACTCCATGAAGTCGTTACTGGGACCCCCACTTTGCTGGTGAGGATGCCGAGGCACAGAGGCTAGGACATGAGCACAGCAGCACAGGCGTTGGCTTTCACGAGTGTGCTGGGTGAGGTCTGTGATGGGAGGTGCTGCTGGGCCCCCTGCTCTCCCTGCCCTGGACCTTTGTGCGCTGCTCATCCTTCCATTTCTACCTGCAGCAAGGATTATTCAGAGAAAAAGTGAAGTTCTACAGTGGCCCCCCTTCATTCTCTACCACAAGTATCCTCCTTCAGACAGCAAGTGTGCACTGCAGGTGCATGGAAAGTGGTGAAGAATGCACACCTGGAATCACACAGCAGATTTCCCAGGCCAATCGCTGAAGCAGTAGAATGAAAACCATGATGATTGCTCTGCCTTGGGGAGACAGCCCCACCTTTGCTAGTGCTCATCATTCTCCTGCATTGAACAGTGAGAAGCTCCTGGCCTGGTCCTTATTGTCTTGTGACCTCTCACGTGGCTCCCACTTTCCCCCTTAAGTATGCAGTAAGCACGTTAGAGCAACAGCCCCTGAAGAAGGTACCGCTGGTGGCACATCACTCCTTGCGACTTGAGTGGAAAAGGCTGCTCTTAAAGGTGACCATAAGAGAGAGTTCCATTGAGCTGTTCCAGGAGCTTCCCCTGGTCATTTTGAACACCATCCGTGGGGGAGAGTCCTTTCCAGCTTTCTCTTTATGGGATCGCCTGTTTTTCAATAGCGTATTTCTTAATAAAGGGGGGAACACAAACTTGGTTCCTCAAAATCTTACCATTGTGTCTCTCAGAAATGTGCTGGGAAACACGAGGAAATGGACAGCATTCCTTAAGGAAATCGTCTGTGGACGTGTGAGCATATGTTATCATTTGTGTAAATTTTTTCCTGGATGTTGAATATTAAAATTAAATGGAAAATCTTTATCATGAAGGGCTTGTGTGATTCATAATGGTTTTTATTTATAGCCATCAAGTACTGAAAATCATTGGGATGTGTCATCTTTCATATTTATGACAAGAGATAATGCCCATTGGAGTTCAAGTATTAAAATAGGAGCATCTGTGTTCTCTGAAGTCCAGAGGGGACAGCCTCGCTGGGCTCGCTCTGAGATGGAGAACCCATTGCAGCAGGCTGTGCGAGAGCCCCAGCCATGCTGTCACCTTTTCGTGATGTCCTGTGTATATGGAGATGGCATTTGATGTGACTGTTGCCTTTGTTTGCAGGGTCTGGTGGTGTTCCCTCTGTGATTTTTTTGTTGTTGTTTCATGTTTTTATTTGATCTTAACACATATATCCCCAAATCCGCCCATCTCAGGTGTGTAGTTTGGTGATTTCCGCAGCCCCGAAGCAGTTCCTGGCTCTCAGGAAGACAGATGCTTCTCACTTCCGGGCACCACTAGTGCCACCACTACCCTGACTTCTTGCATTGGAAATAGCAAATGGCCTTGTAGGGATTCTGAAGTTTATTCCAAGAACAATGGGAAATCACCAAAGGCTTTGGGCAGTGAGATGACATCTTATTTACATTTTAAAAATATCTGTAGCCGTGTGGAGAATAAATTGTAGGGGCCCAGGTGTAAGTGGAGGAACCCGATAGAAACCTACTTGACGAAATCACTTGTGGTTGATTTAGCACCGTGGAAGTGGAGGTGGGAGAGAGGAACGCTCAAGGCACCCCACCATGCGCACACCCATGTGTAGGATGTATTTAGAAGGCAAAATAAACTGAATTTAGAAATGAGAGGGGAGCAAGACAGAGGGAGGCATGAGCAGTTCCAGGTTATGGAAAAGGTGAAATATACTTAATATGGAAGACAGAAGAGGCTAGCATTCAAGTGAGAAGTTCTGCAGCTTTGGTTTGGACACATTACTGTGAAATGGCCAGGAGATAACAAACGGGTCCCACCGAGGAGGCTGATGGCTATACTGACATTTAGGAAAGGAATCTCTACTGGAGTTCTCAATTTGGAATTATTGGCATGTATGTTACATTGAGAACCATAATGCCAATGAAATCTCGAGATGGAGTGCAGAGTGAAATCATGGTGATATTTAAGAATGTATGGCATACCAAAAGGCACAAAAAGAGAAAGATTTCAAAATGGCAATAATAGAAGAATGGTCCCTGGTGAGGTGTGACAGCAGGTCATTTGGGCACCTAACCTGGTGATGTGTGGAGCTGAAACCCACCTAGTGAGCTGGCATGGGCTTGGCTGTGACCCACCTGGGCTAGTGCACACAGGTGGGAATCCTCCTTCACTCTGCTGTCACTGTGTTCTACATGGGGACAGTGTTCAGCTAATGGGAAATCAGTGACTTTTGAAGGAAAATGGGCACACTTCAATTTGTGACTTCAGGGTGAGGAAAACAAATTATTTTTTAGCCTATCTACCTCCCAGTCCTGTTCACCAAGTCTGTGCCAAATTTCTGTATTCAAATAGCCACACTAAAAACCCAGCCTGCTCACTTGATGCGCGCGCGCGCGTGCGCGCGCACACACACACACACACACACACACACACATACACACACACTGTTAATGCTGAAAGTCTTAATTTTGATGTCAAAGCTTTTCTGGGATGTTGGTCTTTGAAACACTACCTCCTTTAATCTTGCCAAGCACCCTCATTTGGAGATGTGTTCTTGAATGGAGTGCTGTGGAGTTGGTAAGTGCATGTCCGTTACTTTACTCAGCCTGAGTTCCTTTGAGATTTTATAATTGAACATTACTAATATGCATCATTTTAGAAGTCTGCAGAGATTGGTCTTGATGTTCCTTTTAGCTTTGCTTTTACAGTGCTTCTTACATATTTATTGGAGGAGATGAGATGATTTTCTGCTCCTGTATGCTTTAGTTTGATTGCTTAATCATAATTGTATTTTTCCATATACTTGCACATAGTGACTGAGAAGAAGAGAATTCTGGTCAGGAAAGTGCTGCTGCTGAATAGAAAATGTTTTATTTCAAAGTGCTCAAAACTACCACTAAGGAATGAAAGACTTAGAAAGGTGTTTGGAGTTGGGGGTTTCTTGCTCTCATCAAGATGAACATAAATCATTTTAGGGTTAGTAATTATAAACCCAAAAAGTGAATATGAAGAAGAGATCCTAGTAATACTGAACAGTTCAGTGCCACAAGAATTTGTTTCCCATATATTTAGCAAATTCCCTGGAGAACCCATTTGGTGTAATTATTTTGAAACTCTGGAATGTGTTGAGGGCTTGCAACTTCTAGGGGGAGGCTTTGATTGTAAGATGTGGTTAATTTTGGCTAATTTTAGTTCTTAGCAGAGTAGCAGCTACTCACCCCCACCCTTTAGCCTCATGGCAGGCAGGAACTTGCAGAAGGAACCTGCATGTAACTCGCAGGAGCAAGAGTGGGCAGCAGGGACTCTGTCCTCTCCTGCTGGAAATATGTACTTCTGAGTGTGAAGCAGTTTACAGTTTTCATCCCACACCCTCCCCCCCCCCCCCCCCCGCTCCACCCGCCAAATCCAACTGAAGTGAGTTCCAGGGAATTGAGAGAGCCTGTGGCTGTTTTTCCCCCTTTTATCTCTTCTCCCTATTTGCAAGCCAGATATGCAGGAAATGGGAAAAATCACTCCACATGGGCAGAGAAAGGTGCAGCCCCAGAAAATATCTGATAAGACCACCACCTGTGGGTGATCCCTAATGAAAAGACGGCCACCATACACCTGGGGAAAGACAGGAACCCAGTGTCCAAATGCTGTATGTGGAACCAAAGAACCATGCATGGAAGGTTTTTCCCCAGGATGGTGCCATCTGGGGGTTGGGAATCTTTACATGTAGGGTCAAGTGGGAGGTGTTCTGGTACTCAAGGGCATGGGTGACTTTGAAAGGGACTCTGGGACCAGTCATTAGCTACATTTTTGTTAGGTTCTTTTTCAGTATTTCTGTCCCCGTTTTGAATTTCTCATATCTCTGACTTCCTTAGTTCATTCCATTGTTTTTCTCTTGGAATTCATTGATCATTTTTATAATGCCTCTTTTTAATTCCTTGTGTGAGTCTTCATCCACTTCAATATTTGGGAAGTAATTTGCTGGTGAATTACGAAGTAGATAGTGTTCACTTTCCTTATCATTTTCCTTCTATTCATGCGTTGAGTTTAATGCATTGTTTAGTATGCATTTCTGGTCCACTCTTACGTGGGTGCCTTCCTGGGGCTCAGTCTCCAGTGCTGATGTGTCCTAGAGTGATCCGGTTTGAGAGTCCCTTGTAGGTGTAGTGTCCACAGCCTTTGTGTTATTCCTCTGTTTTTGCTGTAGCAAAGGAATTGTGTAGGTGGAACCCAGGACCCACTCCTAGCTGTTTCTTCTTGGGGCTGGTCATTACTGTGGGTTTTTGTCACTTCTTTTCTTTGTATTAATAGTACTAAAGATTGAGTGTTATTAATTTGTACATGGAGCAAGGTGCAGTTTGGTTGAGTTCAGCAGCAGAGTTTCTACCCTGTGAACTTGTAGTGTCCCTGTAGGTTCACAGCCGCCTACTGAACAGGGTAAACACTGCAGCAAACAGGGCACAGTATCAAACTAAATTTTGGTTCCCACTGCAACGTGTGCTGTATGTAGCAATATAATACTGCATATTGCCAGGAAAAAAAAAAAAAGCAAATTTGGTAAGGTCGGTCAGCAATTGCCAACAGAAACAAACAAGTTACCATACACTATTTCTGACATTAAAGCAAATAGGTGTCAACTTTGGAATCCACAGCAGTAGTAATTGCAAAGTCATCACTGTGGTGGGGGCAGCAGTTATAAAAACCAACTAGTGCTAATATATGGTAAGAATACAGTTAATTGTGAGAAAATAAAATGATAGGTAAAAAACTTCACCATTTCAAAAAGTGAACAGAGAATGTGGAAGAGATGCAGCTTGTGATGGTTACAAGGAAGGAGGATAACAAATAGAATTAACAAAGTAAAGGGGGTGTGACAGAACGAACAACAGAATTTGGCTGTTCACAAAAGGAGGGAGAAAGAGAAACAAGTGAAAAACAATACAAAACAAACCAAAGTGTACTAATCAAAAACCCCAAACTTCAAGGACAAGGCAAGGAAAAGTAACTACCATAAAAAACACTGAAATGAGGAAAAAAGAAACAAGCTTGTGTTCGTATATATGTCCAGGAATCAGTCAGCACAGCAACATGCTCCCAAAACCAAAAACCAAAAACAAAACGGAAGAAAAAATAAATTCTGACTCAGAATAAAAAATAAAAAGGTCTAGGGATGGGGCTCAGTGTAAAGCACCCTGGGTCCAATCCCTGCTACCTCCCGACTCCCCAAAAAGAAGAGGAAGTAGTAGTCAAACAATCCCCCACCAGCACTGGGTTCTCCTTTCCCACTGTGGTCTAGATGGCGTGTGTCATCCAGGTCAGTGCAGGGAGGCGGAGCCACTGTGAGATGCGGGATGGTGTGTCATGGGAGTGGACTTTCCTCAGCAAAGGAGAGCAGGGGGAGGTCCAGGCTCAGGTGGAGAGTCAGCACCTAGGCAGGGCCGGCCCCCAGTTGGGTGGGTGGGGAGCTGCGCCTCTGCCTAGCAGCAGCTTCCATGTGTGTGTGTGTGTATGTATGTGTGTGTGTGTGTTTGCTGCCCGGTGTGGGTGCTGGGCTTCAGGCTGATGATGGTCAGCTGGGGCAGAGGAGGGGAAGCCGGGTCCCTTAGCATCTCAGCACTCCTATCACCTCCTCTAACCATGACAATTCATTCAGAGGGCCTTGGCTGCTGCCTGGCTTCTGCTTCCCAGCCTCCTGCAGGTTGCTCCTTACACTGTGGAGGGAAGGCCTTCTGGAATCCAGCTGAGCCATTTGAAGCAGCCCAGCACCACAGGTGGGATCTGAGAAATGTGGCATCTGCCTGCAGCTCAGTGGCATGGCACTTGGCTAGCACATGTGAAGCCCTGCTTTGAGCCCCAGCAACCCCCACCCCAAATCTGTAATGGGGCTCCTGAAAGTTGATGAGTTTTTCCTACTAAAACTAGAATTGTTAAAGGGAGGTAAAGGCCAGTGTAATTTTCACTAAAAGGCAAAAAGTGAAATCTTAAAAATACAAAATCAATTGAATAGTGTATTATTTATCACATTTGGATGAGCTTAAGTGGATTTACTTGAAAATATTTAGTGTTGATTTATAAAAGTGTTGTTTAAGATGGATGGGGGGACTGGGATTGGGGCTCAGTCATAGAGTGCTTGCCTAGCACCTGTGAAGCACTGGGTTTGATCCTCAGCACCATATAAAAAATGAATAAATAAAATAAAGATATTCTATTCATCTACAACTTAAAAAAAGAGTTAAAAAAAGATGCATTGGAATTGTTCAATACAAACTTAAAGAAAAAAATTTAGCTGTTGATAGACCTTTATTTTATTTATTTACATGTGGTACTGAGAATCGAACCTAGTGCCTCACTCTTGCAAGGCAAATGAGCTACCGCTGAGCCCCAGCACCTCAATACAAATTTAATTGAACAGTTACAAAAAATTCCTTTCCGAATCTTGTTTGTAGTCAAATGGAAGCAAATTGGCCTGGATATCACATGAGCTAGATTTTAATAGTGGCTCTATCACTTCACATAAATACTAATTTTTCTCATCCTTCAATTCTTTATGAAGACTAAAAGAAATAACATATTTACACAGTATGAAGCAGAATACGATCTTCAGATGTTGCCATGTCTGTAGGGAAAATTGTTTCCTCCACTTGACAAGAAATTGGCTCCTATAATAAGCATTTTTATCCCAAGTAACAATCCTCTAATGAGTAGACTCCCTACAGTCTGTTTTCTCATTTTATTGTAGTCTATCTCAGAGCAATTGTGTTAATGTTTTTGTAAAAATTTAAATAATTGATTCTTGGCTGTTCTTTCTGAGAGAACCATGTATACTTCTGGTGGAATACTGGTCCCACTTCATTCCTGAAGAGTGCTGTTCTTCCTGTTATCCTCGGGTGTCCTGCTCCAGTACGTCCAAGTGAGCGCTGACCTGGTGTGTTCTGATGAGTCCTATCACTTTCTGTTGGATCTTCTTTATGGTTGTTTCATCCTTTCCTAGTAAGCAGACTATATAAAATAAAAATGCACAGTGTCAATTAAAATGCTAAACTAAAATAAGCTGTAATACGTCGATGTGTGTGATTTGTGTGTATGAAGTGAGACATAAAAAGTGTTCCTGTTGAATTTAAGCCTCTGTAGGACAGTGTTCAGCTTACACAGAGCTCAGAGATCTTTCTAGACATCCAGTGCAAGAGGAAAATGGGATTAGGTAATCAGAGTTGGTAAAGTGATCAAAAATGGCTCAGGCTGTCCAAAGAACATATCTCAATTCAGCATCATCTAGAATTAATCCACAAGTCTACTTATTCACTGTGGTTTAGCTTTTTAAACCAGTGACACTGCTTTAAAAAGCCTCTACTATTGTCTATTATTACTGCCTATGCTGTCAATGAATTTTATTTAACGCTGTAGGTGCTTTGGTTGAAGTCAGTTTAGGGCACAGCTTTATTTTAACATGGCACTTGCCTGGCTTGGCCTGCAGATAGGGTTGGACACACATTTCAATACTTGGAGCCACAGAGACCACCCACAGTAAGCCAGCATTCTGCCCTGGCAGTCTCCACCTGTAGGGAGAGGTTGTTCCCCTGTGTCAGGGGTGATGAGAGTCCTGAGACCCTGGCGACACCCTGACACCCTGCTGGGTGGGTCTCTGTGGTGGCAGACATGCAGTGCCAGGGCCCAGGCAGCAGGTTCCCACCCCCCCACCCCTGCCTCCCTATGGGGGGTGGGTGGGGCTTGCTTCAGTGTGCTGGGTGCTGCCTGTTTCCCCTAGTGGCATGAGCTCAGGGGACAGAAGCCTTCTGGAGCAGACTGTGTGTGCCGTCCACGTTTCCTGTGGGTTCCAGTGCTGCATGTCAGGGAGGCAGTCGCTGTCCCCACCGTCCATTTCTCCCTTTGGTTTCCACCAGGTCACTCCTCCTGGCACTTCTTGTTCTAACTACTCTTCAGCCATTCCTTGTCCTTGCTGATCCCATGTTTCCCAGCTGTCCCTGGTAAGAATTACCTGGGCTCCTGGTGACACATAAAGCTGTCCAGAGCTGCCCTCTGCAGTGTGCAAATCTGGGTCTGGGGTGGACCTTGGAGATTTGAATGTAGCAAGAATGTCTGGTAATTCCTATGGGATGGTGGTGGTGGAGGAGGATTTGGGTACTGCTGTGTGTCCTTGAGGTAGATCTCAGTGGAACCATGCATTCCCCTTGTGGGTGGTATGCCAGTGTTAGCCAGAACAAATACAGGAGTTTCGGGGACATGTTTATATTGGAAAATCAGTTATTGTTGATTTGAAACTTGAATCTAATGTGGAGTCCTATGGAGAAAATCGTTTCACACTACAGAAGCAGCTGTTTGGACTTGTAGCTTGGGCCAGATGACTACAAGTTGGGAGTTCTGGACTTACAAGGTAGGTATCACGTCTGACCCTCGTGTGCTCTCGTTCCTGGCCTCTGGTGAAGGAGCCTGGTGTTATGGGTAAATCGTCATCCCTATTTGTCTTTTGAAGTTCTGACCCCAAATACCTCAGAGCTGGATCTTATTTGAAGCTAGGGTTTGTCATCAAGTAAAGGTGAGGTCAGCAGGGGAAGCTCTAAACTAGCATGACTATTGTTATTCCAAAAGGGGAAATTTGGAGATAGGCATGGTATGGCCAGGGGGTGCATCTCCTAGACAGCAGCTTGCCAGAGCCCCAGCAGAGGCAGGCAAGCCTTTAGCTTCCAACTAGGAATTTCTGTCCTCAGAGCCACTCCGCCTGTAGTGCTTTGTTCAGAAAACCCTGTTGCTGCCTCAGTGACCAGCTGAGCCAATGCAGCAAGCCATCGATTAAGGAGTCCATGTTTACCAACATGTCAACAGATGATTCTGGAGTAGTTGTCAGTAATAAAAGCTTTAATAGTGAGGGTCACATGCCAGATACCCAATCATTGTTTAACTCGATCTTGGTAGTGAGTTAGACACTGTCTTAGACCATTTTGCCTACTGTAACAGAAGAACACAGACTGTAATTTATAAACATGGAAGTATATTCAGCTTGCAGTTCTGGAAGCTGGGAAGTCCTGTATTGATGGGCCATGGCTCACGAGGGCCATTGTGCTATATCACTACGTGACAAAGGCATCACGTGGCAGAAGAGAGCATGAGAAAAAGCCAGAGAGGGCTGAGGTGCCTTCCTAACAAACCCACTGCTGCAAGAGTGTCATTAATTGTCCACGAGGGCAGAGCCTTCGTAGCCTTTTCACTCTTACAGGTGCCACCTCTTAACACCCCAGCCCTGCAAATTAAATTCCCAGTGTGCACGTTTAGGGGGGCATATTTAAACCATAGCATCCCTGGTCACTAGTCTGCCTTGCAGGTGAAAACTGAGGCCCTCACGAGGAGAAGTTGGGTGCTAGTGAAATCATGGTCACTAAACTGTGAAGCCAAGAGTCAACTCAGGTTCCCAGCCCCATGTGCTGCTCTGTGCTCCTTCTAGAACAGGATGCTGCCACCACATATTTACCTCCACAGAGGCTTAGAAGAGGGAAAGGGTATTTGTTTTTGTTCTAGAATTATCTCCCCCCACACACATTCTAGCTTTGCATGTGTCAGTCATCTTTTATGTGGACAAAGTCGCCAACAATGTATTTGTTCATGAATTTACCAACAATAAGAGAATTGATACCTGTAAGTCAGGCTTGTGTATTACTGTAAACCTGTTATTCATGCTCTTTTAGTTTGGCCTTTAGACCAGAAGACACAGTTAAAATTTAATTTCTGGATTTTACGTTCTTGGTTGTACCTAACAGTTTCCCTGAAGGATCCTGGCAATAACATCTTTCTGGTATAGAGAATTCTATAGATTTTCTCTCTCCTTCCCCCTTCCTGTAGCCTGCCCAGACTTGAGATCTGTTGCTGAGATCTGATGCCTTTGGGTTTTCCTGGGGGTGTTTCCAGCACTGAAGCGGTTAACATTCGCTGAGGGCATTGGTAAGGATGATTTCTCACCAGAGGTGCTTTCTGGCCTACAGTGTGTGGCTTCTGAGATTTATTATTTTTATTGGGTGGAGAATTTTCTCCAGGCTATTTCTGTGAATGAGAGATCAAAGTCAGATGGATCTGATGACTTTCATCTGAGAGAGACCACCCAATAGTTTGATAGCTCTTATATTTTTCTACCACATGGTGACTGATGTAACCATGATCCACTGCCATTTTGTTTTGAGTGAAAGTATATGAAGAAGACTCTGTTTCTGCTGTTGATTTTTACCAGTTTTATTATTATTTTTGTTTCATTCAAATTCATAAAATTTTCCAGCGTTCTTTTCCCTCCAACCCCCCAACTTTCTGTTAAACTATTATTTGTTTCTTCTTCCTTCCTCTGAAGTGGAGTTTAACTAAACCTGTGTGACTCTCCCTGCCTGGGTGGGAATAGAGGGCTCTCTTGGATGGGATCCTGGATAAAGGCCAGCCCCCTCTGGAACTGAAGGCATCTCCTCGTTTCTGCTCATGACAAGGGATTGAGGATCAGACCTTCAGTTCCTAAGCAGGGTGAGGCATGCAGGAGTCTGGACATGGACATGGTGGAAGTGATGTCCTGATTCAGGAATTGCTGAGCGAGGCCAGTCATCAGTGGCCTCAGGTGCCTGTGACAGCCAGGTCGCCCAGTAAATAAGCTGGAGGCCCAGGGGTCAGCCTCCCTGGAGAGATTTCTGAGTGTCTTGCTTTCCGTTCATCCCTGTGGGAAGCCAGAGGTCCTCCCTGCCTTGAAGAGCTCAGGTTGTTCCAACAGGTCACTTTCCCATGGAGGTCTTCCTTATCCTCCTCTCTAAAGTGGCACCCAGCACCATCTGCACCTCCATCTCTCAATCTCCTTCCTAGATTTCCCTCTCAAGAATTTACAGTGAGTGACTTTATTATGCATTTGTGATTTTCCCCTCACCTCCCTCTACTCCAGCCCATTGTAGATTCTGTGAGCTGTGGGGTGGGATAGTGTTTTCACTGTTAGACCCCCAAAGCCTAGGGCAGTACCTGCAAATAATAGAAGGTCATTAGAAATTTGTCATTAAGGTTTGAATGATTTTTATCATGACAGTTACTGCCTTTACCTAGGTATTCCTACGTCATCTTTCTAAAACACTGAAGCAGGTTTTTAAAAAACTCTGCTACTGTATAGAATATATTAATAATTTTTTTATCAGTGACATAGTCCCCTGAAAGGTCTTTAAGACTACACATTATGGTACCACTTTAACAAAGTTTGAGTTTCATTTGTGTCCCTGAGGGGTTACTTCTAAGCTTAAGTTACAGGCCTGAACATTTTTTTTTTCATTAGCTTATCATGGTGCATATAGAAGCAGGCATATGTTCACTTATTTTTAACTCCTTTTTATAGAATATACTTGCTGAAATACATTGAATTAATTATACCTCTATCATGAGCCAAACAAATCTTTCATCCTTTTCCTCAGGTATTTTGTTACAGCAATGAAAAGCTAATGTGAATGAAACCATTGCTGGTAAATTTCTTCTTCCAACTTTCTTTTTTGTTGTCTCTTCAGTTAGTTCCTTCTGACATCCTTAAATAATTATTAAACGTTTTTTAAAGCCAGATATTAGTGAGTGCATAAATTTCAGCTATTGGGCTGGGGGTGTACATTTGGGGTACAGCACTTGCCTAGCATATGTGAGGCTGTGAGTTTGACTGCCAGCACCACAAAATTGTGTGTGTGTGTGTGTATATATATATATATATATATATATATATATATATATATATAAGATTTGGAGTTTTTTTATTATAAAAGACTAAAATAACCTTCATTGTTTTCCTCCATAAATTGTACATGACATTTTAATGGAATGAGGTGATAAGATTGACAAAGTTCTTATCTTTTGTATTTAGGTTCTTGCTAGGACATTTATTTTAATATCAGAATCAGTTGACAAATCTGTATCTTATGCATGAATGTTTTTGTTTCCAATGTATGTTCTTGATATATCCATAAGCTTTTAGAAAGTAGGCCAATTCAACAAGCTATAATGAATCTTCATATTATGTTTCAGGCACTATATATCCAAGTGATGGACATATAGCTCTGATCCTTCTTGCTGTTGCAGAACTTAAATTCTAATGGAGAAAGTGAAATTAAAAATGTTAAAAAATATCTTAACCATATTAACAAAATGATGAGGAACCCAAATTTAGAGGAAGTGAACAGAAGGTTTAATGGAAGTGGTGAATTCTGCTGACAACCGAGTGAGCAGTGAGAGTTGAAGAACCAGAGGGAAAGTTTTCCAGTAAGGGGAAATGGTGTGGAGGATAACAAATGAGGCAATAAAATGAGAACCTAGAGGAAGTAGGAAATGGATTACGCAGAACCTTTAAGTCATGGCAAGGTATTTTGATTTTATCCTAAGTACAAGGAAGTTTTAAGGAGCGAGCAATGTAATCAGTTCTGGTTGAATTAATGCTTTGCATAAAGTATTTGGATCACAAGAAGCCTGCACAAAACTTTACTGGGTTTAATACTTCTGGCCAAAAACAGTCTCATCACAGTCCAACTGGGGCCACAGCTGCTGCAGAAATTCCTCTCCTCAGTGTTTAAGAAGACATTGCCAGAGCCTAGAGTTGAGATGAGAGCTATTAATAGCTGACATAAAGTGAGGAAAAAGCTACATTGTGTGAGGCTGAGCCTAGGTGGGACAAGCTCAGGAGTCCCAGACAAGTCCCAGGAGGAACAAGCTAACAGCTACACAGGTGTGTAGCATCCTCCTTACTCTCAAAGATCAGGAATCTCATGCTTCCTTAGTCAAGACTAATTCCATGGGAACCTTTTTATTGAACATGGAAGGAACCACATTTTATTCCAGTACCCATTTTTGATAGTGGTGCCACCAAAAGGTGGATTATCACATATTCATTTTTTAGAGATGCATTAACAAAGTACTACAAATTAGGTATCTAAAAGAAAGCTATCGTCTCACAGTTAGTTCCAGAGGCTATAATTCCAAGATCTAGAAATCAGCAATGGTTCTGAGAGATGCGAGGGGCATCTGCTCCACATCACTCCCCTTTTTCCTGGTGATTTGTTGGCAAGCTTTAGCATCCCTTGACATGTAGAGAAGCATCTTTAAGGATTCTTCATGGTCTCTCTATGTTATCTCTGTGTCCAAATTCTCTTTATTTAGTAAGGACACCAGCCATATTGGATTAGGGTCCGCTCTAAAAAATTCTCCTCCCCACCTTAAACAAATGTAGCAATCTTTCCTTTTGCTCTTGATTTTTTAAAAAATTATTGCCTCTTTTTAGTTATACATGACAATAGAATCTATTTTGATATAATTATAGAAGCATGGAGTATAACTCATTATAGTTAGGACCCCATTCTTGTGAAGGTACATGATGGTGGGATTCATTGATATTTTCATATATATATATATATATATAATCAGATTCATCTGTTTTTCCTTCCTATCCCTGCCTCCCTTCCCTTCATTCCTAATTTGCTGAACTTCTATCCCCTTTTTCCCATTATTGTAGTTTAGCTTCTACATATAAGAGAAAACATTTGCCTTTTGGGAACTGGCTTATTTAACTTAGCATGATAATCTCCAGATCTGTCCATTTACTGTCAAATGATTCAAATAACAATGAATCTTGGCAAGAATGTCAGGAAAGAGATACATTAATATATTGCTGGTGGGACTGCAAATTGCTGCAACTGCTTTGAAAAAGCAGTATGAAGACTCATCAAAAAACAAAAACCCCAAAAACCTAGTGGCCCAGTCATCCCATTCCTTAGTATATATACAAAGGATTTAAAATCGGCATACCACACTGACAATCACATCAATTTTTATAGCAACTCAATTCAAAATAGCTAAGCTATGGAACCAATCTAGGTGCCTTTCAACAGATGAATGGATGTGATATATGTACACAATGGAGTACTAACACAATGGAGTACTACTCAGCCATAAAGAATTACTTTAATGAACTCATTTTAACTTGATTACCTTTGAAATACCCTATCCCCAAATAAGGTCATAATATGAGGTACTGGGGATTAGGATTCCAATCTCTCTTTTTATGCTTTGGAGACCGTTCATTTTTAACACCTGAAAACAGTTACAGGTTAGGTAGCATCTAAATTCAGGGCTCAAGACTGTCAAAGAAGAGATACCAGAAATAGATGAATGAATAAAGAAAATGTGGTGTGTTTACACAATAGAATATTACTCAGCAATTAAGAATAATGAAACTATGGCATCTGCCAGTAAGTGACTAGAAATGGAGACTATCATGCTAATTGAAATAAGCCAGTCCCCAAAAACCTAAGGAAGAATGTTCTGATAGGCACATGATAACACACAATGGGGGGGAGAGAACAGAAGTTCATTGAATTAGATAAAAGGGAATGAAGGGAAGGGAAGTGGGGTAAGGATGGGAAAGGCAGGATAATGAATCAGATGAAACTTTCCTATATTCATATATGAATACATCACCAGTGTAACTTCACATAATGTACAACCACAAGAATGGGAAGTTACAGATGTTTTATGTCAAAATACACTCATCATGTACAACTACAAATGAATTTAAAAAAATAAAATTTTTCACTTGGGTATAGAATTTTTTTCCCTCTAATGAATTACTTAAAACAAAACAAACAAAAAAACCCTAACACATATTTAGAACTTATGTGCTTCCAATGCCATTTTTAAAAAATCTAATTGGTTAGAACAGCTTTAGAGACTATAACAAATTCAATTCAAAATTTTCTACTTCCTTCACTTACAAAAATTTTTGAAGGACAATATCTTCCTTAATGGGTGTCCAAAATACACTTCTGTACTGGATAAAAATTAGGTCTTACACATACTTTGTTACTTATGTGGCACAGCTTTTTTATTATTATTCTTATTTGTTTATTGAGATGCATGTATCCTGCTACATTGTTCAGGAGAGTCTCAAAACTGGGATCATGCAATCCTTCTGCCTCAGCCTCCAAGTAGCTGGGACTAGAGACATATACCATTACTCTAGGTTTGTCCCTTTCTTAAAATGTAAAAATCCAAGGAAGAAAACTGACAAATTGGTCCTGTATGAGTTTTACCTCTTGCTTTGTATATAAAGCTTAAAAATTTCATCAAGTGAAGATTATTTACCACTGAAGAAATAAATGTATAAAAACCTGGGTCACTTCATTATATTAAAATCACAGCAATCAACAATACTGAACATGACAAAATAATTTAAAGATTTAGGGAATTGTCTGGTTTACTGAAATTTTGAAGAAAGTAAGGCCTAACAAATGTTTTTTTTTTCTTTTATTAAACCATGGTTGCCTGGTACATTATCATGTATTTTTGTGTCTTTTTGTTTTTTGCAGTGCTGGGGATGGAACATACACCTAGCCTTATGCAATGCTAGGCAAATAATATGCCACTGAACTATACCTCCGGCATCACCCCTGTCCATCCATGCTGTTTAGAAGTTCAGGGGGCTGGGGGTGTAGCTCAGTGGTAGGGCACCTGCTTAGCATACATGAGGCCCTAAATCCAATCCCACCCACTGCCAAATATATATATATATATATATATATATATATATATATATATATATCATGATGATGAATTAAGCCTTATAATACATGACACCAGCAGTTAACTATTTCCATCTAGATCATCTTCTTACAAACTGCTTTTCTATTTAACAAATTCCTTACCTGCACCTATCTTCCAATGATTTTCAGTCTGAGTGTGGTCCAAATCTTCCACTTCCCAAAAACTGCACTAACGTTAGAATTCCATGAGCTTCTTTGGACAGAAATGTGTAATTTCTTTATGGTATTCTTCCTAAATTTTTTAAGCATAGCTTAAAGATTCCATTTTCTGGACTTCAAAATACAAACTTGCTAATTTTAATTACTGGACTATGATTATTTCCTTTTTGCTGAGAAGGTCCTAAAGCTATTTTACATGGGGGAGAAGATAAAAGCAAACACATGCATCTTTCTAAGGGCTTTACAAATAATGGCAATAATGGCATAACACTTATAGGCACACTTATTATATATGACAGATGAGGGAACTAAGGAATGAAGAACTTAGTAACTTATCTAACATTCACAGTAATGTCAGAACTGGGATTAAAATCATCGAAGCTGGTGCCCACAATATGTGCTGTCAATTGCACACCACACTGCCTCTCTTGAAAAAGCAGAAATTTTCCTTTAGTTACATTTTATGAAAGACAAAGCAAAATATAGAAACTTAAAGTTTCATTTAGGCAATCACCATGAACTGTATTTTTACCTTATGCAAAATTATTTGATAACAGAGTTCAGAAACACAACTATTTCTAATTGTATCATTTTTTTTTCAATTCCAAAGAACAAGGTCATAACACATACAAATTTATTTTAAATAAGCTTTAGAATCAGAATTAAATTGATAAATGAAGTCATCTGCTGAAAAAGTATTATTTTACATCCATTTTGGAGAAATATTATCTTGAACTAAAAAAGTAGAAGCATTTCATTTGCCAGTATTTTAAAAACCATGTCCAGATACAAATTAGTTCTAAAGTTCTTGTAAAGCAATGAGAAAGCAAGTGACTTGTTTTTCTCCATTATTTAACTATTACTATAATAACCTTTAAAGAAACAACAGTAATAAATTTTGGACAATAAAAACTGTAAAACCAGACTGCTGGCAGAGGAAACAACAAACTGTAAGTTAAAAAAATTCATAAACATACGTTTATTCAGGAAATACAATTACTAGAGTCCTTAATATTTCAATGATCATTACTTCCACATTATAAAATATTCACAACATGTATTCTTTTAAGTCTATACCAAGTCATTCTGACATTCTTTCCAGATAAGCCATGCTATTTCTTCTACTACATGCTATCATATCCATTTTAATTGTAAACAAAGTATTTGAGCCAAACTATTTAAATACTTGACAAGAAAAAAATAAAACATAAACTAAAAATTTAGAAGAGGAGGAAAATGACAACAAAACAAAATAACTCCCTACATATCTGAATCATCAAACTTTTAAAGAACTAGGCCACTATAATCTAGCATTACAGTAAAAGATAGAGTGACCATATTAAGACAGTATGTAATCATGAATTACAACATTTATCATCTGTAATTTTAAGCTGCTTTTTCAAAGAATAAACACTATCTTTGTAAGTTTTAAAGCAAAAGGGGCAGAAAGATTAAACATTAAAAGTTTATATTTAAACTACTAGTTTTTTAATAAAAGAAAAAAGGTAGACTATTATTACTTTCCAAATAAGAAATGCCAAGTATGTTTTATGCCTAAATAAATAATATAATCAATCAGCATGTAGCTACGAATTGAAGTATTCTATTCTGTTACTTGCAAACAGAATTAGCGGTTTTCAACCCTGCATGTCCCTTAGAACCATCTGGTATGTTTTTTTTTTTAAATAAACAAGTGACCCTGAATTAGTTGTATGGGAGGGGACCCAAGTATTAATAATTTTTGAGCTCTGCAGGGCTTTCTAATATGCAACTAAGGTTCAGAAACACTGAGTCAACTCATTTTGAAGTAATAAGAAAATTTAAAAAAAATGGAGGGGGGGTTAACATTTGTAATTTACAAATCAAGCACCGATTATATACTTACTTTATGCTTAGCTTTATTCACAAACCATCCATTTACAAGATGAAAATTGCTTCATTTCCTCATCATACTAGACCACTTTTGTGTATCTTTGCTATTGACTGAACCGTTCTATGATAAGATTTAAAATTCTGAGATATACTATAAAAATTGCATTAATGAAAACAAACTACTGCTACTCATGCTCAACAGTACCAACAGTACCAAGCAAAACTACTGTATTTGGGTCGTTATGCTATCTTTATTTTAAGAATTATAGATAGGTGCCAACCCACACAAAGAATAGATTGTGAATTACTGAGAAAGAAAAAAAAAAACCCCAGCTTACTTAATTTACTGAGATTCAACACCAAATAAAGATTTAACTTGGCTGAAAGTTCGGATACAGCTGAGACATTGAACCAGGAAGCTATAATTTATAAGGAAATGTTGATATATCCTAAAAGCTACTATAGCTGTAGCTATATTAAAATAAGATTTCTTCAGGGTTTATTTACCCTGTAATGCAAGAATACAAGCATAACAATAACAATAATATTTTATATAAACCAATAATTTAATATATTAAGCTCTACAACAAATATCTCTAATAATTTTACAATTAAATTAAGTCCATAATTCTTCTATACTACTTTGGTCCCAACATTTTAAAAACACACCAATTAATTTTGAAAATATACAATTTAACAACATGATCCTATCAATAACAAGCATGTTTTTTAGTGGACTACAGACACATTCAACCATGCAATCCAGTGTTAAATACCTAAATGATAAATAACAATGCTGATTGACTTATATTCTGAGAAATCACTGAAAACTGGAATAATCTTTTAAGACTCACAGTGCTCACAAACATGCAGAAAAATGTATAGAAATTTCTATTCTTCCTGAAGGAATATTACAATTCCCACTTTTTAAAATACAGGATTGATAATTATGCCAAACTCTTATTTTTTTAAATCCATCTTCTGTAGCATGTCTTTCACAATTTTTAAAAAACGTACAAATGTTCCTGTGAATTGTGACTGAAAATAAACTCTTTAATTTCAACTTTTATGAAGAACTCACAGTCATATACTAATAGCTGCCGTTTAGTAAAAGAGTGACATCCAGTGGACAAATGACAAAGTAACTTTCAAAATTCCCATATTGTATTTGAATCGTAAACAAAGATTGCATCCCTAAATCCAACCGTTTTAATATAAATGAGTTCCTACTCATTGTGACAATCTACAGATTCTTATCAAATCACCTCATAGTTTTTACAGATCTTAAAACATATCCTCTTTTTCCTATTTAACATTGATTCTTTAAAATGACCTAGTAAGATGTGTAACTCAAGACTAGTGAGGTTAAATTTTTCTCCTTTCTTTCTGCTATTTCCCACCACAAACTAACTGGCTCATCTCTAGGCATGGAAAGACCAAACCATGAGAAATGTACTTAAATAAAAATCAATAGTCTTAAAAAAATTTACAAGATGAGATCTAAACCTGTTTTGCATTTATACTTTTTGATATATTGTTGACTACAATTAGAAAGGGATATAATCATTAATGCTAATAGTCAAATTACATCCTCTTTCCTCACTGCTTAAATATTATGAAATACATATTTTAGGCGATGATTGTTTCAGTGTTTAAAACTCACTTTTATAAATCAGTATAAATGAATACCCATTATACATGTTCAAATGAAAGTAAAAAACTTCCAATATGCTGTGTTATTATCTACAATTGTCTCTCTCTCTCTCTCTCTCTCTCTCTATATATATATATATATATATATATATATATATATTATGTGTATGTTCAAAGTACAAAATGCAGCAATGATGTTAACAACGAAGGGTAATGAAGTGCTGTAGGTGAGACTGCCATATTTAATTTCTTGGAAATCTGTAAAGAATTTCAGAGGTTAAAAAAATATATATAGTAAGCAAAAAAAAAGTTGGAGAACTGTTAAATTTTAAATAAGTAGCCAGATGAAGAAAACATTCTTCTTAAAAAAGATTAAGAATGTAAAAGTACATTTTAATATTTAAAAAGCATTTTAAAAAATCTATAACAACTTTATGACAAAAATCTGCATTTGAAAAAGGTCTGTAAAAACAGCAGGACAGAATTGCCCTCAACACCTTTTACTTTTTCTTGTCAGAAAAAAGTGTATGCATCTCTAGAACCATAAATGATGTTAAAATAGGCATTTATAAAATGGCAAGGAGGATTTCAAGGGAAGTTTGTATTTTTTTGTTTTTTACAATTATTGGCATTTTGGCCATTAGTAGGTCACAAGTAAAACTTCTCTAGCTAAAAAGTTTTAAATGTATTAGGTCTGTTGCCTGTGTTTTGTAGATCTCATTTTTTCAAAGTGTGACTCCATTTCTTCTAAGACTTTGGGTTTATACCGTACTACCAATTTAACCTTTCCTTGGGCTGCTTTCAGCAGTTCTAAAGCTTTTTCATGATGTTCTCCTTCAATGCTCTGGAAAAAGTGCACACACACAACTGATACTTAGGTTTTGAGAGTAACGACAACTACAAATATTTAAAATTAAGTAAAGAGAGTCTTCATTGCATCAATTCACACAAGATTTGGCACATTCAGGGCGGTATAGCTATAGAGATACTGAATCCTTTCAATGCTAAATCTTGTTTTATCAGTGTGAAATCCAGTGATACGTCAATTGTGCTTACAGTCTCGAAATCATTTTTTAAGTTCCAAGTAATTAGCATTTCAATATACATGTCTTATTACTGCACTATGTCAAAATTTAATCAAGCAACTGCCATTTTATAAAAGTAAATATGATGATACATTTCTAATTTAGTATAATTTTTTAACTACTGAAGAGTTTAATTATGTAATAAAAATCCCACTAAGCACTGGTAATTTACATTGAAGGGATGCAAACCACTTTTAGAGTGCCTTAAAAAGATCACTGGGCTGGGGACAGAGCTCAGTGATAAAGCACTTGACCAGTATAAGCAAAGCTCCCGATTCAATCCCCAGAGCTGCATTTTTTTAAAAAAGAAACAAACAAAAAACAACCACTGTCCTAAACAGTACTGCCTAGCATTCACTTAAAGCATTCCTAAACTACAAAGTTTACTAATCCCTTGCACTAGCATCTTCTGTTTCTACAATCCACAGGCACCCCCAAGTGGTCACAGAATATTACTGCAAATATAAATAAAATTCATCCTCACCACTCCATTAACAGAAAGAAGTTGATCTTCTCATTTAAGGCCCCCATGCCTATCAGCTATTTCACCTGGAATTATATACGTAATAGAAATATATTCATTTCAAATTTGTTTAAAGCCATATATATTTACATAATGGGGGAAGATTAAAAAGTGATGAGAGTAGACATCCCTATTTTCCAATCTTAGAATACTGTATTAGTCAAAGTTCTCCAAAAAAATAAGACCAATTCATCTGATTATCTGTGTGTGTTCACATACATACAAGTGTGCACACAGGAATTGAGGAATTGGCATACATAATGGTAGAAACTGGGAAGGCAAGATGGGCTGGATATTTCAACAGGAGTCATCAGTGTTGCCTTCTTGAATCTGAGGCGTAATTTCTTACTCTTCTAGGAACCACAGTCTTTTTTATTTTAGGTTCTTCAGCCAGTTGAAAGAGGCCCGCATACATTATGCAAGTAATCTGCATTACTAAAAGTAAGAATCTACTGATAAGAAAATTGTGGTATATCCATGTGATGGAGTAGTACTAAGCTATAAAAGAAGCACGTATCAATGTATGTAGCCAAATAATCAAATCTTAAGAACACTATGTTGAGCTTTTTAAAAAAGCAAATCTCAGATGATTACATTCTGCATGAACTTGTATATCATATTTAAAAAGTGACAAAGTTACAGAGATGGAGAACAGATTAATGATTGACAGATTAGATTTGGGGAAGTGCTGACCAAGGAGGCATAGCTCGGGGGACTCGGGAGGCTGTGATGGAACAGTTCTGTGTTAACTGTTTCATGAATCTGTAATTCAACGAAATATACAGAATTGTTCTCTTTCCTTCTAGAAGAGTGAATTCATAGGAAAACTGGTACAATCCAAATAAGACCTGTAGTTATGAGAATTGTCTGTGACCTGGTCTGATACTTGATACTGTGGTTACATAAGATAACATAATTTGGGGAAATTGAATAAAGGATACAAGGAACTCTGTTATTCTTACAACTTCTATGTGAGTCAAACTAATTCAAAATTAAAGATTTTTGAAGGACGGAAAAAGAAATGGAAGATCTACATACATTGGAGAGGCCATTGGTAAACGGTAAATAAGTGGGCAGATGGGCAAAGAAATAACAGCACAGCACTGAGTTGGACCAAATGGTTGTGAGTGTGAAAGTCAGAAGAAGAAAAAAAAAACTGATTAAAAAGAAGTTTGAGTTGAGAAAAAGCAGGTAGACTATTGCCTGCACAGGGTAGGGCCTTCTTGCAGATCTTAGCTGAATACTTGAGACATTGGAAACCTTACTGTCGGTGGAGAAATTGGGAGAGTCCCTCGATTTTCCTCTAAGTTAAATCTAGTGTAATATAAAAGGACATTTATATTTTAGGGCTGAAAAAATGCAAAGCACTAAGAAGTTCAAGAGATTGTGATTAACCAGTGAAGTGTTGTGTGTGTGTTGTGTGTGTGTGTGTGTGTGTTTTTTTGTGTGTGTGTGTGTTGGGGGGTGTTTGTCCGTGTGTCTGTTTGATGGTGCTCAGGTAGACCTCAGTCCTAACAGTCAGGCCCTCCCTGACAGGTCTTGGGTGAAGGAGGGACTCTGCTGCTAATTAATAGAAAGCAACCAGTCTACACAATATTTTGGAAGTCATTTCAACTAGCAGGCTTTCAGATATGTTCATTGCACTAACGAGTGAGCAAAATCATTTCATGTGCAAATGCACAACGAATGCTCATGATCATGTTTTTATCATACGTGTTTTTAGGAGATTGAATAGGACTCCTGTGGTCTGAGTTCTTGTGTCCCTCGCAAACCCATATGCTGAAACCTGATCACCAAGGTGACAGTATTAGACAGTGGGACCCATGGGGAGTGACCAGGTCCTGAGGGCTCTGAAAAGAGGCCTGAGGGAAGGGCCCCATCCTTCTTCCAGGTGAGAACACACAGAAGATGTCATCCATGGGGACGGCACTCACCAGACACCGAATCCCCTGGCCAGTTGATCCGAGATGTCTGGCCTCCAGAACTATGTGGAATTATTTCTGTCAGCCCTGAATGACCCAGTCTGAGCATTTTGTCACAGGCTGAGTAGATTAAGACAATACCATGCAAATATCGCAAACGTTACCTAATGTGAACTTTCTATTGTACATGTGCTCATAAAAGGTTATTTTAAAAAGCAAAATGAGGATCCTTCTAATATTGAATTTATATTTGTTGGAAGATAGATGAGTTTGTGGTCTTGGGGTGGTTTGTACTCCAGTAAAGCAGCCTGCTGATGCTCAGTCTTTTACATAACATCTCTCTCTCTCTCTCTCTCTCTCTCTCTCTCTCTCTCTCTCTCTCACACACACACACACACACACACACACACACACACTTAAAGAAGAGTGAGACTTTGGCGTTCTATCATCCAGCCTAGATCTAAGCACTGAGAGTCTGTCCTGATTGTTTCTCGGGCGTATGAAAGCAAGCTCTCTGTCTTGGCTGCAGGCGATCCTTCTTTTGCTTCTGTGTTTCGGCTTCTTGGCTCACTCACATTCCTGTCCCTAGGTATAGTTTGCACATGGAAGGCACATACAGCCATGTTGTGGTGGGGCCTGAGGAGACCCTCCGTCAGGCCACTTCACTGGTTTATGCGTGGGAGGAGCAGTGGTTGGCAGGAGCGCAGCCCTGGGGTGCATGGCATTTCTACCTCTGCTGTGGCCAGGAGCAGGGATGCGCCCCTCGCATTCTGGAGTTCTTTCCTTCCTGACCAGTGCTCGTAAGCAAAGCGGGTTCTTCTCAGGTGCACATGCCTCATGAGGACAGGGGTTTTCTCAGAACCACCAAGAAAGCCTGTCAGTGGGCAGTGGGTTCCTGTGGCCAAGGGGGAGGAAGGCGGTAAGGCCACATTCAGGGACATCAGTGAGCAGGTGTGGGTGAGTCAGTGCGGGGTCGGCAGCACCTCCAGGACTGACTGGCAAGTTGAAACTGAGCACCCTGTGGATCACCTGTCGCCACTATTCCTAGTGCACTTACACCAGGATAGGAGGCTCTGCTGTGTCTCAGCCATATTTCCTTACAATATTTATGATTTAATTATTTGCTTTAAAAGCATGTGTCTTTTTCAGGATGAAGAAATGGACACTGTTTTCTTAGGCTGTTTTCAGTTGGAATTACCTATTTCGTGTGACAACCCTGTACAGGGGGCATTAGTGGTATTTTGGCTTCTTGGCAGTTTTTAACACTTTGGCTATCGTGGTATTTCCAGCCTTAGGACAACCAACTCCCTACGCTAGAACTCAGATAACTGATCTACAAGAATGGGACCGAGCAACTCTAAATCCAGAAATGAGCTAGCAGAGGACAGAGTCTCTACCTAGAATCATTTTTGCTGGCCCCAGTGGTGGAAGTGGCTTTGGCCTTGGGGGTGACAGTGTCGGCAGGAGGGGATCCTTGAACAACAGGAATGTCGACAGTTTGCTCTTTGGGCCTGTTGTGTACTGTGTTGGGCATTCTCTGGAGCTCGGTGTTGAACCGCATCTCGGTATCCTTTGAATTCCTTTTCCATGGGATTAGCCAGAATGGGCTGCTATCGCTTACCAACAGTCCCCAAAGGAGATCAGTTAGCAATTAGCCTAAGAAACATCTCGTTAGGGTACACAGACTACATATGTCTAGCTGTGTTTTCATGACAGGGGCCAAGGGCAGGATCTGAGCTCAAAACCTGAATGATGTCATTTCCAGGAAGACATTGAAATGTAGAACCATAAATTAAGAGTGAAGACCAGATTAAAGGTGGACTTTTGGGTGGACCCAGAGTCCACACTTGGGAGCGCCATCTCCAGGATGAGGTGAGGCACAGTGAGCAGCCTGGGAAGCCAGGAGGTTCCATTCTTGATTGAGAGACAAGGCACAACCTGTGATCACTGTCTCGGTGTTGGGAACTTTCATCTTTCCTTACCTTTCCTGAATTCCCACTTCCCTTTGTCATAATTCCAAGATCGAAAATCTTAAAATAGGTTCAAACAATCACATTTTTGTTGACTGTATATGAAGTAACTAAACCAAAACTACTTTTGTTGTTTTTAGGGTTATTTACTGGCATCCACAGTTCCACTTAGTATTTAAAGAGTGATGCTAGTTTATCATTGTTTATTGACCATGTGCCCAAGAAAGCAGTTAGAATGAAAAAAAAAAACTGCTTCTAGAATCTGTGGACCTCTGCTCATTGTTTGCCTTTCCTGAGCTCCATATAGTGGATCTATAATCTAAAGTATTCTTTAAATTTTCTTATTGAAAAATAATGCAGCCAGCTGGATGTGGTGATACATGCCTGTTATCCCAGCAATTTGGAAGCCTGGGGCAGGAGGATTGCAATTTTGAGACCAGAGTCAGCAACTTAGCAGGGCCCTAAGGAACTTAGCAAGACCCTGTCTCAAAAAATAAAAAGGGCTGAGGATGCAGCTCAGTGGCAAAGTTCCCTGAATTCAGTCCCCAGTATTAGAAAAAAGAAAAAATAATATGTATAATAATGGGTCTCAGTGGTAAAGCTCTTGCCTTACATGCTCAAGGCCCTGAGTTTGACCCCCAGAACTGCAACATAAATAGTGATGCTAATGGCTGGACATTATGAAGAGTTGACTAGGTATGGGTGTTGGTAGATGCCTGACATCAGGATCTTTCAGCCCTTCAAACCCCAGCAAGACAGGTGCTTATTCCTGTCATGTGAAGATATGACTAAGGCCCCAAGATGTCATTGCTTCTGGCTTTCCAGGTCTATTTTAAGCTTATGTCTCACAGTAATTTCAAGTGAAACGAGAGGAACCTGAATGCATTTTCTAGGAATCTTGACTTTTTACTTTTTCTCAACTTGACCTCAGAATCAAAGTCGGAGGGCCCTGTGGTCCATCATTGCCTATTTTCCTCCAGACAGTTGTCAGCCTTAATCTCCCGGCCAGCTCTGTGACTTGATTTCAAGGTTACCTTTTAACATCTGGCAACAACTACTGAGAATCACTTCTTTTCATTCCTGTTGGTGAAGTAACTTCTCAGGTTTGAGCTTTACCTTCTCTGGTTTCTGTTCTTCACACGTGGCTCAAACAGCACCCAGGTGAGAGAATGCTCTGGGAAGCTCAAACCCTCTCTCACTAGCTGCTCGACAGCTGCAGACTCGGGCTGTTTTCCTCCTTTAGGCTGAAAGAGTAAGTCAGACCTCTCTCCTCAGACCAGGAGGCGCTGGTCCTGATGTGCAGCTCCTCTGCAGGCCTTAGTTTGTCCGAATGCTGTGGCTCTCAGTGAAGTACCTCCACTGGCTTTCCAGAGCAGGGTTCTTCAAGGCACTTTGAATAACGTGTAACAGGACATTTGCACATATTTCAAACTGGTTTTGTGTGAAGTCATACCTCCTTAGCCAGTGGTAGAGAGAGGGGGAAAAAAACCAAAACCTTATCAGACTTAATTCAACCTTGTGGTACTATATGAGGAACAAATTTTATATTCAGATGAATCACTGCCCACTAAAATGCAAAGGGTGTACTGCACTTCCATCATGGATCCACGTTCAAAACCAGACAGCAGGAATCATTATAAAGCCTTTGACATTTTAGGCTATAAATAAATCCTGATTTTAAAGTTTACTTTTTCTTAGAGTACTGTTAATTGTGTAAAGTTTGGGTTGATGAGTCTAAATAATGTATAGAATGAAATGTCCATCATTTACCAAATACTTTATAATTTAAACTGCATCTGTATATCATTTGAGATGGCATGTTATGATAAGTACATAGTACTTAAGGCACATGCCTTCAATTAAGCCTTAGGCATAAGTTCTTTGTTAGGAGGGATGGTATTTGACTAAAATATACTTGAGACAAGCCAGAGGTTACAGAAGAAAGAAAGTGACTTTAAAAGGTATTGGGTGTGGGGGAATATATACATATAAACTCTTAGGTATTTAAGGTGTTCAAAATTCTAACAGAGTATTGATTTAGTAGTAGGTTGACCTGTGTCATGTCAATAACTCTGGAACTTACATTTTAAATACCATGTTAGTATGCTCAAGGATATAGTTATTATAGAACATTACTATTTCATAGCAGAAAATTAGAGCACCTTGCTTAATAAATTCTAGGGTGCACTTATTTTTACATCTAAATGAAGATGCATCTTGTAGTCGGTGAAATTTTATAATGGGTGAAAGCATTTTTGTCATTTTTTCCTTAGTGCATTTTGAAACAAAAGATTTAATTTGCATTGATGAAATCTGTTCCGTGAAATACTGTATAGCAAATGGGAAGTTACTAGACCCTTTACTAGTAATCAAAGTATCTAGCTGAAGGTACTAGTTAGAAAGTTCTACAGCATTTTGAGGAATATTTTACCCAGCTTTGTTTTATTCTAGGAAGTGGTGATGGTCTATCTAAATGAGAAGGAAGAAGTTAGTTTTAACTATGTAGGCATAAATAAAAGTCTTGATAAGTTTCAGCATTTTCTTCCCATAAAACTTTTAGAGAAATGAATCCATGAATGTTGGATAGTATCAGAGCTTGTTAGCAGGCTGAGGTTGGTTTTCTGCAGATGATTTTAGACTGGAACAATGTTGCATTTTATTTAGTAAATGGAATGAAAACATACAAAGGGTATTGAAGCATGACATGAATAGGAGAAATTGGAGGCATCAAGAGAATAGAAGAATTAAATTAGCTGTGGAAAGTTTGGTCAAGCACATCAATAGCTCTATGGTATGTTGAACTGAAGAGTTATTTATGTAAAAAATTGGGGCTTGGCACTCACCCAAAAAGAGAAATAAACTCTGGGTAGCACACATAGATTATGTCGAGGAGATATTTTTCTTGAAAGATATAACATTACCCTGGGGTATGCAGTGTAAATGTTGAGATATAATTTTTCTGTTACACCCTGGAGAAAGTAATTGAAAATGAGTTAGGAAAGAGATCTGAGAAAATTTAAAAGATGTTGAAATTATTTGATTGGACAGTAAATTCAAATGATCAGGACTTCCAATGAGAAGAGGTGCCAGTTCTTCATTTCTGTTGAGGTGGAGTTAGAACAAGGGGGTGCTCAGCAGAGTGGAAAGGATGCAAGCCAGCTGCAGGACCAGATCCAAGAAGAAAAAGAGCATTTCTCCTGAGAAATTGTCAGTGCAACCTGTGGTTGGACCTGGTAATAGCTGCACACACTCATTTAATTAATGCACATCGAATGTCGTCAGTAGAAATGTCCAGTGTTAAATGTTGTTTCCTTTTGAATACAAGAAACTAAAACCCAGGCCTCGAGATCTGTGCCCCACTACTTCTGTGACTCTTCTGCATATAGGTAGTAGGTGGACACTTCTTGAGAGCTGGAAAGCCAGTGTCAGCCTTCCCAGTGGAACATTGTACCAAAAGGGCATATGCACAGCTGGAATGGTGTGGCTCTACAGAGTTATTCACCCTGTGATGTCAGTTAATTCGACCTTCATACCTAAGTGTCTTCTGAATATTCCTTAAGAAATGTCAAGAGAAGCGAGATGCATTTAGTAATGCTACTCATATTTTCTTTGTCATTATTTACGGTTTATTATGTATACAATGTAATCCATCAGCCAACTTTAATTTCATAAGCTATTCATTGTGTTTAAAGAGTGCCTTTCTTATTTTAAATATTTGTGGAAGTCTTTGGGAAAAATACATTAAAATGGCAGATGGGGGTCATTTAAAACATGTCCTTGATGGAAGGCAAGGGACTCTCTTGTGAATTTATAGTCTGCTTTCAAAGAAAGTTCACACTGTCTGATAACCCAAGGAGGCAAGAATCCCACCAATTCCCAGCACTGTGGTTTCAAATCCGATGGCTGCAAACAATCTTCATGCTTCGGCGCCTCCCATTTTGAAATTGTTTACAAGGGCAGTGAAGAATGGTAAACAAAAACATTGACAGTTGTATTGCCTATTAATAATTCAAATCCAGTACTCTTCTTTTGCATTAATATTACTTTTTAATCGATTTACCACTGCACTAGTATAGCTATGTGGAAAATGAAAATTTTTGAACTATGTTGGACAGGAATATGTGTTGTAGGCTCTAGAATTTTGGACTGTGAAGTATATTTGAATAATTGCATCCTGGACTTTTTAAAATCAGAGATGTGCTTTTTTGCTTTACTATTTCCTCTTTGCCTTGGTAACTGTTAGGCCTGAATCCAGGGATAAGAGTTATTCTCCCCTGACCCTGGGGTGGTTTCATAGTATAAATTCAGAAGAACTATACATCCTAATTACATTATATTTTCTTTAATAGTAATCTTGACCTTAATATAAATTTTTTTGTTAATTTTTATTAAAATCTTAGAAGATATTAATTGAACTATCATCTATTGGTAGTTGGTTCTTTCTTAACCAGTCTTAACTCTGTTTTGCAAAGTGAATAGCTTGTGTTTGATGTAAAAGGGGAATAGTTTGTCTCTGAAGATCTTATTTAGTTTTCATTAGCTATGCTATTAATGTTTGAGAGCTTTGAAAGTCTCGGGCCAGGGAAATTATGTAATACTTAAGACCTATGCCTGTCAATACTGGCCATCCTTGCCCGATAGAGAATTATGTTACAGTCATGCAGAAGGAGTGCGTGGGAGCCCTAGGCAGCTGGGAGGAAATAGCGTCTTGCAAATGATCCTTCAACATTCATGAAACGGGCATGTGAAGAAATTCAGTATGCCTTTGTTTAAAAAATGTTTCATTAGGCACAGTGATCATAACATCCCATTGGAACATACAATCCAGGAGTTTTCTACAGATTGTTCTCTGAGGATCCATGAGTCACTTGAAGTATCAAGCCATGTGTTATGTGGGGCTTGTTTTCAGAAGTGGACCCATTCCCTATGTCCGTGTCAACAGAATCTTGAACTCAGAAACCTTGAGTAGATAGTCTGGTCTACACTCCTTGGTTTTCAGATGAAGAAACCAAGATCTGACAAAATCAGATATTTTATTTAAAGTGTGGCAATACTGGAAAAGCTCCAAGTAAAATCATTTTCCCTCCAGAGACTGTCTCTGAGATGTCTGAAATTCTTCTATAAATCAGATGCTGAGAACCCAGAATAGGTGGGGGGCAGGGGAGTACCTTTTTCATACAGAAATCTGTTCAAATCAAATTATGCTTGAACTTGAGTCCTGATTTATATTATCTTGGGATATTGTTTTGAGTTGCAACTGAGCTTGAGGATAATATCAGTAAAGCCGATGTGTCAATATTCATGACATCTTCTAATGAAAATACACCGACCCCAGTCTTAGTGCTGTGAAGTAGGAGTGAGCCTCTCCTTCCAGCTGTTGTTAGTTCCTGGCAGTTCCTCCATATGGCGGGTTCCCAGTGATGGCAAAAATCCCCACTCAAAGGTCTAAGCTGAGTGGGTATCTTCCCTGGGCAGATGGTGGCAACAGATGACTTTAATGTATGCAGCCATTTGTCAGCTGGGTTTTCTTTGGGGGAAAGCCAGGTCTTCCCTGAAGAGGGGGCATGTAAAGATACTGCCCCATTCTTCCTCTGGTACAGTCTCACCTGGGAGCCAATGAGACCATCTCCTGTATGGCGCAGGGTAACAGAAAATGAAAAGGAGAACAGAAGTGGTGCCCCAGGGGCTGCGGGCGGAAGGCGAGATGGTGGAAGGGGCAGGGACGAGACTTCCTGTCTGGGCCTTGTGTGTTTTCATGTTACTAGCAGGAACATTTGCTTTATATTTAGCTTTTTCTTTCACATTCATGATCATCAAGTTAGGCATTATTATTGTTTTGAGGCCGCCAGAGAGCAGGCCAATGTATTATTTTTAAGTTTTGCTAGATGACATCTGAAGATTTTCCACCTGTCCACCTCTAGGGCCACTAGCAGATGTGTCCACCCACTGGCCAGGGGCCCTGATAACCCCCTTTAAGGCTCATCAGCCAAGCCATGACTAGAGTCAACACCTCCTCCCCTTTTATTCACAGAATACAAAGGGAAAAGGCTCCAAGCCTTTGTACATTGTTTTTTAAAGGGTATCAGTTTCTGATTTATGACTCCAGGGTTTGTTTAAATACTCTAAAACTGTGTTTTCTTATTAGTTTTAAATTATTTTCATAAAGTTGGTTTACAGGGTAATTTCTTTATCAAGTTGATTTGCATTTTCTGGAGGAAAAGTGTAAGTACTTTCTGAACTTCTCTCTTGATAACAAAAACTACCAAGAGAAACTGCATTCAAACAAACAAAAATCTAATTTTGTAAACACTTAATGACTTAAAAAAGATTCAAACCACATTAATGAAAGCTATTTAAGAGAAGTCAGTTGAAGTGGTTTTAAGCATTTATTTCATTGCTTTTTTAACTCCTTGACTGTTAACACCATAAATGTGAATTTGAGAAAAATTAACTTGTTTTTGAACTCTATAAAAAGTATTTTTTTTCTTTTAATTAACTTTATTGTTTTTCAAGCCCTGCACCCAGCTCTATTTCTGTGCTTGGGTAGTTCCCATTTGCAGACAGGGCAATTTCTGCCTATAGGTCTGAACAGGCTATGCCACAATTATCCCTTTTATTGTAACTTTACTGTCTAAGAAGTAGTTTTCTCCTCCAAATTGCAATTCCAGAGTAACTCAAATGCCTTAGTAAACAAATTGTCATTTCCTATTTCCAAAAGCAATGATCCTGGGTCCTGCTAAGAAGACCCATGTTGTGACCTGGAAGGGATTCTTATCCCCTCCCCGTTCTTTGGTATCTTACAGACTAAGGACAGTGGCTGACATTTGTTGTTTACATGAGTGATCTCATGTAACCTTTACATCCACTTCTCCAGGTGGGGTATTACCATTACTGTCATATCACAGGTGGGAAGACCTAAGTCCAGGTAGTCAGGGCTTCCTAGGCTACCGAGCTGGTAAGTGTTCAGGCCAGAACACCCATCCCCATCCCCATGCAAATGCTAAAGCCTATTCTACCCTGAATCACCATTCCACAGCACATATAGGAATGTGCATTCCTTCCCATCTGTGAGGTGTTTCCTAGTTACAGTTCACCCTTGAAGTCACTTCCCCTGGGAGAGGGACTGTAAGACCCTTGGCCTTGTGCGGGTATCAGGCGCTGTGCTGTGTTGTTGACTTGCAGACTTGTGGGCAGTGAAGGACAATCATCCAGTACCACTGTGCCCATAACAGACACATTCACAGGGTGTATTAGTGTATTAGTGTGTGCTCTTCACTGCCCGGGAGAGGTAGAACCAGGAGTCGCCCTCCACATAGAACTACACCGTTGCTGGTAAGCACCCTGCCAGCACGCTACCAAAGGGAGTAAAAAGTGCAAGGACATTCTCTTTTTACATGTGGGTGTCATTTGTCTCTGTGACTCTGATTACCTCTAAAACATGATTTCCTTAACCACAGTAATACTGGGGAAAACTTTAAGTGCTTTTTGTAACAGTGAAGTATTTGAGTGTCTCCCTCGCTTCTGCCCCTTTGCTTTCCTTCCTTTAGTGACAGTAGTAATGAAGCTCTAGAGTCACTGTGCTAAGAGCTAGGTGACCTGCAGTGGGAAGAAAAAATGACCTTTACCTGAGGGGACTTGATATCTTTTTTTGAACAACAACTGTCTATTGCTTGCTTTAAAGTTATAAATGGAGTCAAATTCATAAAATCCTCAGTGGATTGATCTTAAAATATAGATCATCTCCATTTATTTATTTTGCATCTCAAACATCGGGGTTTTTCTGCCTCTGCTTTAGTGCCCACCCATAACCATAATACGTGGCATCATGTACTTCTCTCTCCAATTACTTCTTCCAAATGTAGTAGAAAACATCATGGTGACATGTGAACCAGTTCCAAGCCATGACAATGGAGGGTCAGTAATGGGGAAAATGAATTCATAGTATGAAAGTTAAATATATTCAAGGAGGGAATTTTGAAAGGTTTTGAAAGGAATTAAAATTTTTTAGGGTTTCCATGACTATCGTTAAGTTGTTGTATACTCTCTCATGAGCCCCAAACTGCTCTGTCAAGATGTGGTTGTCAGGATCACAATCACCCCAGATGCCTCCCACCGTGGCCTACTCAATCTTGCCCCCCATACCCCCATCTGAACTTTTTAACATGCTCTCTACACAGGAGCACCCGACCCATTTCCTGTCATTTTTATTTATATTTAAGTAAGTAGAAAGAAACTTTGGGTAAAAGAGGAACTGGAGAGGGTTCCTGATGACCTGTGAGCCCTGAGGAAAGCCTCCTTGGAGTCCCTGAGTTGAACTGGCCCAGGCCACCTGCCCCAAAATCTGCCTTCCTGAACAGAAGGGAGGTCTTCAGTGGATCTGAACTAGGCCGAAGCTAGATTCCCCTCATACCAAGTTCTGGAGTCCCGAAGTTCATTTTAGAGAAATGAATTATCCAACCAATCTCCAAAAAACGTTTCCTGAAATAAAGACGTTGGAAGGCATTTTCAACTTAGTTCCAGTGAGAGCACGTTTTCTGATGGATTCATGAGGTCCCCATGGGCCTCTCCTGGGGAACCCCCCAACAGTATTGTTACATCCTGGCCAGGCGCCAGACCTCGATGTTGTTTGTGTTATTGAAGTTAATTGTGTTACTGCATTCAGCAGTCAGAGGAGATGGTTAGTATTTTCCCCCAGGTCCAATAAGAGTTAATGAGCAGAGGAGCTAGGAACCAAACCCTGCTTGGCTGGATTTCAAAGCTTTTTGCTTGAGGTGGGGCTTGGGAAGGAAGACAGTTATTATATTCTGAATCTCAAAAAATTCACCCCAGGAAGCCCCCATCTTTGCAAAATCAGCAGCAGAGTAGCATGGACTAAGAGGACTTTTCTTCTGCCATCCTGAAGAAAGAGGGCCACCTTCTTTGTGAATGTGATTGTCCACCTCCTGCAGGAGCATACTGTACCCTTGGCTTGAGGGCAAAAAGATACTTGTTTGGGTTTCAAAGATCTTTCCTTCTGATACTCATAGGACTAGAGTATACCAAGGTAAAGTTTATGTTGAGAGTTATTTAGCCAAATAAGTGACATTATGAGTTTGAAAGCTGGTGGTAGTTGACTTAAAAAGGATGAGGTAGTCATGAACTGAAACCAGAGGCCTAAAATTAAGAATGTCTGCGACTGTAACTTTAGCACATTTGCCTGAATGTTATAATATATTCACTGTAAAGTCTAGAAGCCTTATAAATATATGTCTGGCAGTTGCCTCAGGCAGAAATCTTTTACTGATGCAATGAGATAAAAGTAATTAAGCTACATGTAGACTGATGGGTAATTAAATCCATGTGAAGCATTTTGTAACTAATTGCCATGTTCTAATCACAGATTGCTTTCTATTCGTCAAGGTAAGTGTGTGTAATTGCACAATCCTTATATTCTTTAATCTGAAATCATCCCAGTTGGGTGAATATTTTTAAGCACTCAGAATCTTAGACTGTTTGGTACATTGCTGGTATAAAGGTAATTTGCATATTTTGTAACTTGAGGGCCTTTTTATAGAAAAATAGCTCTGGTGTCCCTGACAGCAATTCTGTGGTCAATAGCAAATTCTACAATTCAGGCTAGTTTATTTGCGTGGTAAGATACAGTTGGTTAATGTGTGAAATACCAGTAACATTCCAGGCATTACTTGGACTATGGCCTTGATCCCAGTGGGTAGACAGAGACCAGGAGCAGGAGGTAGACTCCCTCCCTTGACCTAAGCGGTGAGGCCAATGAGTACTTGGGAGGGTCCAGGAGAGCAGCACGCTGAGAGCATTCTTCAAATCAGAGGACTGGAGTGGATTTCATCTCTTGGTGGAGGAGTGGAGTTAGATGGAGACACCTGTTCAGACTTGAGTGTTTTTGATACAGTTGCCTCTGCTGCTGTGTGAGGTGCTGGGGACTGAACCCAAGGCCTCCAGCATGCCAGGCAAGCACTCTACCCTGGAGCTACATCCCAGACCTCTTCCATACATCTCTACATACATCCTAATGGTTCTGTTTCTCTGGAGAACACTGACAATATGGAAGGAAAAAAGGAATGACTGTGATATGCCCCTGCGTTATTTGACTTGCTTAAATACTTATTTATTTATGTATTTTTTTTGTACCAGGGATTGAATCCAGGGGCACTTAACCACTGAGACATAGTCCCTGCCCCCCCTTATATATTTTGTTAGAGACAGGGTCTTGCTGAGTTGCTTAAGGCCTTGCTAAGTTTCTGAGGTTGGCTTTGAACTTGTGATCCTCCTGCCTCAGCCTCCTGAGTCACTGAGATTTCAGGAGTGCACAACCATGCCTTGTTAAACATTTATTTTTTCAGCAAAAATTAAATTTCAATAAAGTTTAAAAAAATGTAAAGTAATCCAGGTGTGGGTGGCACACATCTGTAATCCCAGTGGCTCAGAAGGCTGAGACAGGAGGACTGCAAGTTCAAGGTCAGCCTCAGCAACCCAGCAAGGCCATAAGCATCTTAGTGAGATCTTGTCTCAAAATAAAAAGTAAAAAAAGGAACAGGGCACAGTGATGCACACCTGTAATCCCAGCAGCTCAGAAGGCTGAGGCAGGAGGATTGAAAGTTCAAAGCCAGCCTCAGCAACAACAAGGCACTAAATAACCCAGTGAGACCCCGTCTCTAAATAAAATACAAAATAGGGCTGAGGTTATGGCTCAGTGGTAGAGTGCCCCTGAGTTCAATCCCCAGTATCACCCACCCCCAGCCAAAAAAAAAAAAAAAAGAAATGTATAAAAAGGGCTGGGATATAGCTATATAGTAAAGCACCCCTGGGTTAAATTCCCAGTGATTCCCCCTCTACCCATGTAGAGTGATGTCATCATGGGACTTTATCCATCTTGCTCTTCCAGGAATGTAAGTAGCTCCCTAGCCCTACTCATAACCCTTCAATAATGATTCCTCACTCACCCTCTCCTCCACCAGCCACTTCCTTCACTGCACCATGGTCCACCTTGGTCATAGGTATCATTTCTTGAATCCATGTACTGGGCCAATGTTATGTTTCGCAGTTTCCTTCTGCTGTCTTCTCCCAGGCAGAAGCTTCCAGAGTGAACAATAATCATTATCATCTCTGACAATATGTGAAGATTAGCTCTAAGGGGAAAAATAGAAAAATTGCATGTGCAAGTTATATTATGTGTCTTATTTTTAAAGCCACGATGAACCCCTCAAGCACCGTAACACACTGCTATTTACCAAAGGCCATTATTAGGAATGCCAGTTTGCATGGTGTGTATTTGTGTCTATAAGATCATAGTACATTCTGACCTGTCTGGTCTCTGAACTCCAGAGTGCTCTTTTGCCTCAATATCTTAATTTCTTCTGGTCTCTAGATCAAGCAAGACAATGACAGAGGGCTACTGGCTTCTTCTGCCGGAGCCACAGGGTGTCCCAGAAGAGTTTTGCTTGTGGATGGCCCTCTGTGGAGACTGTTAGGGCTCTGGCTTGCAGGGAAGGCTGAGCACTCAGTTTGGAGGAGGGCTCAGATAGTGCATCAGGCTCCCTTGAGGGGTGCTCTGGAAGACTTTCTGATCCCTCCAGGGAATCACAGTGTGTAGAGGATTTCTGTGGGGTCAGGAGTCTGATGGCTACACAGGGGGGATTTGGCACTAGATCACCTTCTGATGAAGCACCCTTTTTATTCCAGTTTGGCAAGCACCAGAAGGCACTTTGGATTACAATAAGAATTTCAAGCCCTTTTTGGGTGGTTCCTAGTAATTGTTAAGTTCTGGGGCAGATGCTACACCTGTTAAAGCTATTCTCTTCTCTTTGCCCACCCAGGAGTGGGGTTCCTCCTCACTCAGATGTGGGGTTCCCATACATGAGCTCTCCTAGACACCTATATTCTTCCCCCTTTCACCTTAGCCACCCATCAGAAATTTGGCTCCAGTTTATTTCAGGAAAGGGTGCCTGGCCCTTCTCTGGCCTGGCTAGGCTTCTCTTCCAAGTGACAGGGTCCCCTCTCACTTCCCGTTTCCTCTCTTTATATCCAGGCCAATTCCTCTCTTGCCCACTCCTTAGCCTCTAGCTCAGGATGGTGAGAAAGATTCCCTGAGGGGCTCAGACTCAGCCTCCTGTGTGTTCTGCCTGCCCCAGGCCAACCATCATCCCACCTCTCAAGGGACTGTTTTGAGGGAGAAGGCAGAGCTCTTGAACTCTAAGGAAGCTCCCAGGTATTAGGGTTAGGCTTGGTCCCTTACACTTTGAAGCGTATTTCATGCAAGTGAAAACCAGGAAAGCGCAGGAGGAACACGCTTACATCAGATAAAATAGACTTTAACTCACCAGCTATAAAAAATCACAAAGACCATCATTGTCTAGTCATAAAGGAGCCAGTACAGCCACAGGATATGACAATTTTAAGTACTCATGCACCCAACATCGGAGCACCTAAACATATAAAGCAAACACTCACAGATCTAAAGGGAAAGAGAGGGCAACGTGAGAACAGGGGATTCCAACACCCTACCTTCCGCAATGGACAGGCCATCTAGACTGAAGGTAACGGAGACATGGAGTTACACTGCACTCCAGGTACTTATTAGAGGGCCTGCAATCTAAGCTGTTACCCTTGTAGTCTTATCACTGCTGGGGGGTGGGTGGAGGAAGGCACCATCTCAAAGATGTGTAACCACAGTTCCCTGCCACCACAGTGTCACCCACTGTGGGCTGTGGCCAGTGGCTACTCTGGTTTCTCCAGTTTAAGACATGAATGGCAGGGACTTTCCAGCGTGTCTGTCTCTACTTCATGGGAGTTGTTCCTGGCAGGAGATGAAGAGGCAGTACCAAGACCTTGCTCTCAGATCCCAGTTCAAAGAGTACATTGAGCTCGCCTGCTCTGTGCTCTGAGCCCTAGCAACCCCCCTGCAGTCAAAAGCAGATGGACCTGAATATCAAAATGTGGCTTCGTAACATTAATGATGTATTATATCAGATCACTCCCAAATGATTATCATGAAATGAATCTTACATCCTTTCTTCATTCTTTATCTTATCCATTGGGAAAAGGTAAAAGGTTGGCATCAGACACACACAAGCTCTGGGGCTATATGTGACTCCTAAGCATGTCAGGCTTTATGGTTTGAGGTTTGACCTCCACACCTGCACATTAACATCAGCCCTTGCTCTCTGACATTCTGACCTCCTGAGGCCAGAAATTCTGCTGGTTGGAGAATCACACCCGAGACTCATTGGTTTAGATGAACATTATACCAAAGAGAGTTGAACTGGCATAAAAATTGTTTGATGTTCTATCTGTGGTTGAACTGGAAAATGCCCTTTAATATATTTAGTTTGAATTGCTGCATTGCTGAAGGTGACTGGCATGATTAGGCATGAACAGGTTGGCCTGTTCTGTCAAGATCATCTCATACCAAGGACCACAAACAGTCCTTCTGCTAGAAGCCATGCTGAAGAGGCACACCTTTTACCTGAGCAAATCTAGAAATCACAGCTTTGTTTTTGTTTTTCAAGTACTGGAGATTGAGCCCAGGGGCACACTACCAATGAACTATATTTACAGCCCTTTAAAATCTTTTTATTATGAGGCATGATCTTGCTAAGTTGTCCAGGCTGGCCTCTAACCCATGTTCCTCCAGCCTCAGCCTCCTGAGAAACTGGGACCATGCATAGGTATGCGTACTGCACCCAGCTATAAATTATAACTTAAATGACCACTCAGACACTAGCAGAATTTGACAACAGACCTATGTTAAGAGACTTTGATGTTATAGTCAAATATATTCCAAAGTGCTTTGATTGGGTGATTTTATTTCTGAAAAAAATCTAGTCCAAGAGCCAACAATACAAACAGCCATGTATGTAGCAAGATGATCACAGCATCACCCAACAAAGCAAAAAAGTAAAAGCAAACCGTTGATTAATGTAAGATGTCAGTAATAGCTAATACTGGGTGCAGGATACACTGAAAATCTGCACTGTCACCCCAACTTTGCTGTAAACATGAAACTCTTCTAAACTGAAGTTTGTGAAAGGATGGCCCATCCCACATTGGTAGACTGTTGTGTGATAATCAGAAATGACATTTGTAGAGGTTGTAATAATGTGGAAAAGCATTAAGCCAAGTGAAAAAAGAAGGATGTAAAATTATGCAACTCTGAAAACAATGTGTACCCAAGATAGCCTCCAGGACGGCTGTGGACCCTCTCCCTAGTGAAGCTACTGCAACTGTGGCAAATTATTTAAAACAACCACTTGAAGTATCTGGAAATTGTCCTCAGATGTACAATGAATGAAAAAACCAATTGAATCAAGAAAATCTACTAATGCGTAATAAGAACAATGAGCCTCTGGCATTCGTCCTCAGCCTGCTTCTCCCTTGTCTTCCTTGTTGACACCTGCTGCATTGTGACAGGGGCTCCATTCTGGGTGTGTGCAGCCAAGACAGAGATCCCCTTCCTGGACTCCCAGCTGAGTACTGCTGCATTCCCCAGGGTGGGGGCAGGTCACAGCACTTCTTCCCACCCAGACCACAGCCCAGCCCAGGCAGTAGTTGCACTGAATTCTTGCCAGGGGGAGAGCGGCCAGGAAAACAAAGTCTCTGAAGCTCTGCCCAAGGGAACTGACTTCATCAGGACAGAGTGTGGTGAGAGTCAAGTCTGCAGGCACTGAGAAGGTTTGGAGATTTGGGTGGCCAGCAATTAAGAGGACACTCATCACTTCACAAGAACAGGCTAGACCACAGTCCAGCTAGGTATTCACCAGGAGAGCCAGAGCAAAAGGGTCATCTTAGTGTCACACCTCAAAAACTTGTCTCAAAACCACCCTGCAAAGGCACATGAATTTAATTGCTCCAGGGCATTGCCAAAAACAGATGAGCAGTCATCTGGCCATTAGTAGGAATTAACAGTTGGAAGTGAGACCTGCAGAGAGACTCAGCAAGGACAGTCCAGAGGAAGCTCAGCCCAGGGGATCGCTTGAGCCAGGGTTTGGAGATCTGCCCTGCTGTCTTCCCTAGGCGCGGTTTGTGTGCCCCAGGCTGTAATTACTGAGCATCAACATCAGAGGCCACACACTAAGAGAAACTGTTTCCACTACCATGGTCCAGCTAAATCATAAAATAATAAATGGGAAATCAAGGCCCAGGGAAGGATGAATGAAGGGACTCAGCATCTAGAGTTACTGTGATATATAAACGAACATGATCAATTTTTAACAAGAAACTACCATAGAAGAGGGTCAAAGAAACAGGAGACTGTCATCCATCCATAGCAGTATTAGAAGCAGGTGACAGAAGCTGCTCATGTGAGGCCCCAGATGTCAAATTAGCAAAGACTGAAGCAGCGTTATACATGTGTAACTAAAGCAAACTCCACTTGAAGAAGTAAGGGAAGGTATGAAGAAAATGTGTCTTTGAAGAGAGAATACCAACAGAGACAGGAAGGGCAAAAAATGAATCCAATGAAAATTTGGAAGAAGTACAATTACTAAAATTAAAAAAAAAATCATTGTAGGGACACAATGGTAGATTTGAACTTGCACAAGAAAGAATCTGTGAATCTGAACACAAATTGACAGTTTACATAATCCCCCAGAGAGAGAAGAAATAGTGTCAGAGAATGGGGACACCATTAAGTGATGAGAGGGCCTGAAAGGAGAATGGGAAAGAAGCTGGAAAAACATTGTAAGAAATAATGGCAGAAAACTTCCCAGATTTGAGGAAAACCATTCATCTCAATGACACCCAGTAGGACCTGTGCAAAGAGAGCACCAGCAGACCCATCAGAATTAAACCACTGAAAAACAAAGAAGAGAGAAGAAACCAGCAAGAGAAAAGCTGCTCATATTCACCAGAACTAGAAGCTCTTGCTCCCAGAAGGCAGTGAATGACATGCTCAAAGAGAAACATAGTCAGCTGCACATCTGAGACAAAGCCAAATGAAGACCAGAGGTTGTGTGGCTGGCAGACCTGCCTGACAAGAGCTGCTAAAGAAATTCCCTCCAGCTGAAAGCAAGTGACCCCACACAGTAATTCAAGTCCACAGAAAAAAAGAAAGAATCTGACAAAGGCAATTATGTAATTAGAAAAGACACTCTAAAAGTGTATTTTCCTTTCTTCTCTTAATTTATTTAAAAAAGCAATTGCATAGAACAATATATAATTGTATTGTTGAACCTACAACATACAAAAATGTAATTTGCAGGGTGAGGTTGTGCATGCCTCTCATCACAACAATTTGGGAGACTGAGGTGGGATGGCGAATTCCAGGCCAGGACTGGCAGCATAGTGGAGACCCTGTCTCAAAAAAAAATAGAAAGGTCTGAGATGTTGCTCAGTGGTAGAGCACCCCTGGGTTCAATCCCCAGGATGCCAAAAAGAAAAAAAATGAAGGAAAAAATTATTCGACAGCACAAAGGGAGCACATAGTAGCGAAGCTGTTGTAGGAGTAAGAAACCTCATCAGATCACATCTCACATCCACAGGAACAGATGAGGAGAACCTCAAATGGTGAGTAAGGAATTCAATATAATGACTCTAAAAATATTTGTTCTTATTTATTCTATCATCCTCATTGACAGACAAAATTGTGTGATAGTTATGGAAATTGTTAACTTTGTAACATTGACAGATATAATATGTGATGTTTACTGTCTTGGCTGGGGGACTTTGTGCAGTGAGCAACTTGAATAACCCTGCCCTCTGGCCTTGTACTCCCAGAACCCACTGGCAACCTGACAGGTGTTGGCTGAGTAGGACCCTGGAGCGATCTCTGGATAGCACTCTACCACTGAACCACAACCCCATCCCCAAGGTTTAGTCTTTCTTTAAAAGTATTATCACTTTATTCACATTTCACATTCACCAGGATGTATTGTGCTGTGGTGAGTAAAGTTTTATTTTTCATTAAAAGCTTTTCCACATTATTCACATTTGTAGGGCTTTTCTCCAGTGTGAGTTCTGTTGTGGTGAATAAGGCCTCTTTTATTGCTAAAAGCTTTGCCACATTCCTTATATTTGTAATGCTTCTCTCCAGTGTAAATGCTTCTGTGGCAAATAAGGTGAAATATTTGAGTAAAAACTTTGTCACACACTTTGCGTTTGTGATGCTTCTCTCCAGTGTGAGTTCTGTTGTGGCAAATAAGGTATTATTCTGACTGAAGGCTTTGCCACATTCTTTATATTTGTAAGGCTTCTCTCTAGTGTGAGTTCCTCTTTGGCAAATAAAGCCTGTTTTTTGAGTAAAAGCTTTGCCACATTCGTTACATTTGTAGGGCTTCTCTCCAGTGAGTTCTGCTGTGGTGAATAAGGTCTATTTTTTGACCAAAAGCTTTGCCACATTTTTTACATTTGTAGGACTTCTCTCCAGTGTGTGTCCTGCTGTGGCAAATAAGATGTGATTTGTGACCAAAAGCTTTGCCACAATCTTTGCATGTGTAGGGCTTCTCTCCAGTGTGAGTTCTACTGTGGCAAATAAGGTCTGATTTTCGACCAAAAGCTTTGCCACAATCCTTACATGTGTAGGGCTTCTATCCAGTGTGAGTTCTGCTGTGGTAAATAAGGTATGATTTTCGACCAAAAGCTTTTCCACAATCTTTACATTTGTAGGGCTTCTCTCCAGTGTGAGTTCTGTTGTGGCGAATAAGGTTTGATTTGTCACCAAAAGCTTTGCCACATTCTGTACATTTGTAGGGCTTCTCTCCAGTGTGAGTTCTCCTGTGGCAAATAAGGTATGATTTTCGACCAAAGGCTTTGCCACAATCTTTACATTTGTAGGGCTTCTCTCCAGTGTGAGTTCTGCTGTGGCGAATAAGGTCTGAGTTTTTACCAAAATCTTTACCACAATCTTTACATTTGTAGGGTTTCTCTCCAGTGTGAGTTCTTCTGTGGTAAATAATGTCTGATTTTTTACCAAAAGCTTTGCCACAATCTTTACATTTGTAGGGCTTCTCTCCAGTGTGAGTTCTCTTGTGGCAAATAAGGTATGATTTTTGACCAAAGGCTTTGCCACAATCTTTACATTTGTAGGGCTTCTCTCCAGTGTGAGTTCTCCTGTGGCGAATAAGGTTTGATTTGTCACCAAAAGCTTTGCCACATTCTATACATTTGTAGGGCTTCTCTCCAGTGTGAGTTCTTCCATGGCAAATAAGATGTGATTTTTGACCAAAAGCTTTGCCACATTCTGTACATTTGTAGGGCTTCTCTCCAGTATAATTTCTCTGGTGGTGAACAAGGCCTGATTTTTTATATGATTTCTGGTGTTCACTCTCACTTGTAGTTTTCCATATTTTCTTTTGTGGTAAATAGTTAAGATCACAACTTTTATATTTTGCAATTATCACTTCATGAAATCTATTTTTTAGGCCCTTTTCTGGTGAATATTCTTGGGTATGATTAGGAGTCATGACTGAAAAAAACAAAAAATAAAAAAAAATACCTATTAGACTTTGATAAATATATTTTTAATACATAACATGAAATTAAGGTAAAATAAGTACATCAGGAGTGTAGCAGATTAGTAAATCCAAAGTCACCATAAATCCAAAAAAATATTACTTCAATAAAAATGTACAGAAAAAATTACCTTGAGAATATTATCCAAATTTTTGTAGACGCCACAGTATCCAAGAGGAGAACATCATGAAGAAGAGCAATATAATTAAGTGTAGAAAAGTATCATTAATAGCCTTTGTCCTTTATAAGATAGTTGTGTGTATTTAGGAAATATCTACCATCTACCTTCACTGTCAGTAGAATAAGAGAAATGTAAAACATATACAAACATTTCTGGTTTTTTTAAAGAGTGTCCAAAATATGGTTTTTGTCTTCCATGACATAGAGACATGAAAATATCTAGCAGATTTTGAATGATAATACCATAAATATTCAAAAAGGTAAAGAGGCAATGGACTCTTAAAAAGAAATATGAACAAAAAATTTACTAAGAAATATACACATATATGTCTATAAAAGTTTTCATACAAACATTTTAAAAGACTATAAAAACCTTGCATAGATTATGACCATAATATTTGGATGAATTCAACACATGACAGTCAAGTATAATAAATTGATTTTTATATTATTACATTTGTGTGATATGAGAATTTCCTTTATTGATAAATACAACTTTGTTTATTTATAAATATATCATGGTACTTTATAATATATATAAAAGGTAAAATGACTAAATAGAATGAATTAACAAAATCATTATTTCGTATAATTATCAATTTTTTTCTTATAAGGTATTGTATTCCTTCTATTAGTATTTATGAAGAACATAATACACTCACTATGTGGTAAAATTAAACTCTTACCCATATTATGCTCAATAAAATAAAAAATATTTTATATATCAACCCTATAATATCAACCCTACATAAAACACAGTACCTGCTGAGCAAAGTTTTGCTCACTAAATTTCTGACTTCCACATGTGAATCAAAAGCTCCTACAATTTAATATCTGCCTGCCACCTTTCACTTAATTCAAAGTCCTGCATATATTTCTTATAACACTTTAAGAGACAAAATATTTTATAACTAAATAATAATAGTTTATAAGTACATATTTTTAAACATTTGACATTGATGAGCATACAAATTGAGTCTCTAGCTTTAATACTGAGAAAAATATTGTCACTAAACACAAAAGCCGAGGTATCTCTTCAATTTTCTGATTTAATTGTTCATGGATACATATTTAGTACTGGCAATTCTGGATCTTTAGGTCATCCAACTTTTAATATTTCATGTGTAATGCTTGAGATTACCCCAAAAATTCTATATCACGAACTACAACACAAGTCTTTTTTAAATTGTTTGAGCCATGCTGTTTCTAAATTTCTGTGACTTCTCTCATACATGAAGTACTTTTGCATGGCCTCCCAATTAGCAAATATTACAAGGATGCAGCACTGTTCTTGCCAATTTTTTTTATTTAAAAATTTTTATACTTTTTTCCCAAAAATGGATTATATAATCTACTGATGGCTCCTTTATGGAACAAATAAAAAATAGTACAGCAAATATAAACAAAGAGAAGCATGGGCTAAATCCATGTGACAAAAAAGAAAAATAAAACATGAAGAATTTAACATTAGGATACTGACAGTTATGAATTACTCAAAGAACACTAAATAACTATTTAAAAAATGTTTAGATAGTGAAATTGAAAAATATCAACATCAATGAGCACAATGTTTATGTGAACAATTGTTTAAGAAAAAATGAGAGGGGCATTCCTAGTGTGCAAATTTGAAATTCTACAAATATGGAAGAGGCTTATGAACCAGTCCCAAGTTTAAGACAAGTCTAAGCAACTTGTAAAATACTGTAAAAATTAAAAATCTATAAAATATATAAAGGGAAGTGGGAAATATATATATACACACACAGTGTGTTTTGTGTAGGATTGATATTATAGTCAAAGACACTCTCTCTCTCTCTCTCTCTCTCTATATATATATATATATATATATATATAGATAGATAGATATAGATATAGATATATAGATATATATAAAAGAATCCAAGTGTGAAAAGAATCCAAGCATGCCACAATTAAAAAAAGATCCAGAAATTAAATCACTAATTAAAATAAAAAAAATTTAAAAATGTAAAAAAATTATAAAGTAGAAGTATAATGATTTATTCACTTCAAAATATTTATGATTACTAGTGCATTATTGCAAAACACAAAAGAAAAAAAATTACTAACAGAATTGAATCTAAAAAAAAATGTCAAGTCAGTTCCAGCAGAGAGTATGGAAAGAAACCAAGCATGATCTGCTCCTAGAGGCCCTATTTGGTTAAAGATGGATAATGCTCCTGCCTTTACATCTCATCATTTTGCACAATTTTTAATCAATGAGATATAGTTTTAAATCATGAAATTTCTCATAATTCTTTCGGACAAGCTTTTGTTGAGTGAACAAATTGTATACTAATACTTGCCTTTTAATACAGAAACATACAAAGATCTACCCTCTCTTATATCAGTATGCATTGAATATTGTTTTATTTGCAGTTAAGGTGCTCAATATACAACATAAAGTTAATACTCAAAATTGGTCTTCTGCATTGAATAGACATTTTATTCTCAAACCAACATTACCAATAAAATTATGTAATATATGAGGTTCCACCTGACCAGTATGACAAGATCCTTTGCCTTTGATCATGTGGGGAAAAGCATAGACTGCTACACTTATGCCAACCTGTCCTGTTTGTACTCTAGCTTCATGCTTGAAAAATAGCAGTTATAAATGTTCATTAGGGACTTCACATGCTGATTTCTAAGTTTCATTTAACCCTGGAAGATAAGAGTTCATCCAAACAAGAGAATAATTATTCTCCTCAAAAGAAGAGAAACAATAAAAGAGGACCCCAAGATACTTGAATTTTGGTTACTTGGGGAGATAAAAACCATTAACAACCTCAGCTCAACAGGTGTTGGATAAAATGGGGTTAGAATGTAATCTAGATAACTGTGTTACTGCTTTGATTGCTAAACTCACACAAAACTCTGTAAATGCTTTGGTCTTAATAACAATTTTGCTCTGTTTTTGTACACCAGCTCTGGGAAATTCAGTACTGTCAGATCCTGGACTTCTAGAACTCATTATGATATCTTGACTCACTTGCATAAAATTGTGATATACCTGCAAAAATATCTCATGATATTCAGTGTTGTCTTAGCAGAATGTGTCCTTACCATCCACATAGTATTTAATAGGTCACCATCCTGTGCAATTTATTCATAAAAGATCTATTTCTCTTGATAAAACCTGTGATGATTCAGTGAAGCTTCTCTCTAAGGCAGAATTTAAGGCTTTGACATTCTCCTTGGTGGGTTTACCTGGACTAGCTCTACCAGCTTATAAAACTACTATGAAACTTGCCTATGCTATAATAAACAGTACTAATCATGCTTCCATGGATGTAAATATGCTTAATGAAGAACAAAAACAACATTGTCAAGCTATACATGACAATCATGCTGAAATTGATTGTCTGTTATTGTTACATCATAAAGTATATCAGAAGTTTAATACCATGTGTTTCTTCAATTTAAGTTATAATAGTAATTTTATTTCAAAAGACTTAAATTACCACAAAGATATCATTAATAAAGTTCAACAGGATGATGGATTTTGGAATTGTTGGATTGGTTAACTTCATGTTTACTCAATTTTATCTGGGTGAAAAATATTCATAGGTGGATGTTTACTGAAAAATATTCATAGGTGGATGTTTACTGATGTTGGAACTTGCTCTTGTCTATGCCTGCCCTATTTTTTGCCCCCACCAGCATTCAGGAGATAAGTAATATTATTTATTCAAAAGACCTTAAAAAAAGAGGGGAGGTATTAGGTATTCTGACCTTCAAATAGACAGGAAAGTTTCGGGGTGATTGTAACTGGCACCCTGAGTCCCACAATTGTAATACCCAGCAGTTTCTCCCTGAAGCTATTAAGACAACTCTACAGGTGCACTATCTAGTTTCTGTGGTAATTTCAATAGGGAGAAGGGGCTCTATATTTGTATTAACTGTACCTAATCTTGGTTAGCTAGCACTTGGGGTTAAAGAAACACTGGGTTAGAATGTAGTCATGGTATCAGAAGCTATGTAATTTTGGGGTATTATATGTGCAGCTGTTAAGAGGGGTGGCCAGTTTTTTTTTTCCTTTTCACTGTGTGTGTGTGTCTCTCTCTTCTGTTTGCTTTTAAAAAGGTTTTCTCACAAGAAGATTTGAAACAGATCATGCTGGCCCTAACAACAAAAGGTAAATTTTGATGGTTAATCTGAATAAACTGGGACATCTCCAAAGAAGAAAACAGAGAACAACAATAGATTTGAAAATATGATAAATATAGGGCAGTATGTGTTAAATGATTGCAATCAAAATAAATAAACCTAAGCTTCTGAAATTTTTTTCTGCTGGATAACTACTCTTTCAACATTTTTCAGTTTGGTTTTCTCCTTGACATTTGAATGACTCAACTGTGTCCCCTGCTATGTGTAGTCTACATTAGTTTACATCACTAAATTATACTAGGTACTACTTATCTAAAGTGATGGATGTGTAACACACAAAGAAAGAGTCAAGTTAAAGAAAAAAAATATATATATATAGAGAGAGAGAGAGAGAAAGAGAGAGATAGTAAAATATCTGTACTAAAAATGCACTTTTTTTGAAACACAAATCTGAAACTCATTTTTATAGAGAAGTTCCCAGAAGATACTCTGCAACAGAAGTAAATTAAATAATAATTAGTAATTAATACTTTTAAAGAGAAATTAAACTTACCCAGGAAGGCAAAGTTTCTATAGTTCTCTAGCATCACATCTCTATATAAATTTTTCTGAGCAGGCTGAAGGTATTCCCACTCCTCTTCAGTAAAATCAATGGCTATATCCATAAATGTTAACATTTCCTAAAATAAGAATATGTAAATAAATAACACATTGAATACAGGAATATTCGCAGTCTGTAATGTAATTACAGTTGAACTTAGAGTTAGTAGACTATCATAGAGTTAGTATTTTGGAACACAATGATACTATTATCTACTTCTGCATAAAAAGTGAATTAAGTTCAAAGAAATATAAATACTCCACATTTATAAAACACAATATAATACTCAGGCATCATCACAAAAATATATATTTTGTAATTTTTTATATCTTGATCTAAATTATACATATTTTTCAGATGAGAAAATCATGGTAATTAAGAAAGTTAATCCTCAAACTTTAATTGTACAACCACTAATCAGAGATTTACTAATGTGTAGGATCTTATTTGTTATTTCTCTGATAGAGCTGGCTATTCTGAATGTGTAGTGAGATCTCTAGTAATTCTAATTTCAATGGTATAAAAGAAATTTTGAAATGTAACAAGATAGACCACTTAATGGAAATATTTAATAGTTAATATAATTTCAAACATTTTATGGTTTTTAGGTATGTTATTAATATAAAAAAATAGCAACAACAATACTGTTTGAATTTTCCTTTTTATAATTTTAACATTTTTTAACATACAAAATTATATCTATCTATATCTATCTATCTATCTATCTATCTATCTATCTATCTATCTATATATATACACACACACACACACACACACAAACTTTGATGTTTATATTACATATTTATAATAGAATATACTTATAGCTCTTGAAACAAATATAATTTTTTTTTAAAATTTTATTGGTTCTTTCTAGTTCTACCTGACAGTAAAATAGATTTTTATGGTATTATGCAAGCATGGGATATATCTTATCCTAAGAAAAATCCTGTTCTTGTTGGTGGCTACAATGGTAGGATTCATTTACAGATATATATCTTTTATATTTCTATCCTTGTCCTATTTATTTATTTATTTATTTATTTATTTATTTATTTATTTATTTTTTACCATTGTACAATCTACTGATCTTCTTTTCTTACCCTTCCCCACTTTATGAGCTTTAGATTTCACATATCAGCAATAAATTTCAACTTTTGGTTTTAAAGAAATGGTTTGTTTTACTTAGCATAATATCTCCAGATTCATTCATTTCCTGGCCAATGTCATAAAGTCATTCTTCTTTATGGCCAATTCATAGTTTATTGTGTACATAAGCAACAGTTTTTTTTTATCCTGTCATCATTGAATGGACCCATTCATCATTGCATGGTTGGATTTATAGATTAGCTATTGTGAATTGTGCTGCTATAAACATTAATGTGGCTGTGTCAATGTAGTATGCTGATTTTATGTCCTTTGGGCATATACAGTGCAGTCAAAAAACTGCATAAAATTGTGGTCCCATTTCTTTAACAATATCCATACAGATTATTATGTTTCACTTAGACCTCCATACAGCTGGAAAAATTAGAATTCATGTATACCTAAGGTGAAAATAAAACATACAAAAAAAGTAGTAATCCATAAAATGACTAGAATTTATTATCAAATCATCCATCCCAATAAAAAGTATAATTAAAAAACTAAAAGTAAAGAAATCTCAAGCAAAAGAGCAAAATTAGAAGCTGTTAAAATAAACATAACACAGAGTTACCAGTATCAATGTTGGTGCTTTTAAAAAGCAAATGAGCCCAGTCTAGTAATGGACAAGTGTAGTTCCAGTGACTGAGGAGGATAAGAAATAAGGATCATAAATTCTAAGACAATATTATATATAATATTGTCTTATATATATTGTATTGAGGAACTTAGTGAGGAACTTAGCAACTCAGCAATACTCTGTCTCTAAATAAAATATATATAAAAAAAGGACTGAGGATGTGGCTTTATCGTTAAGCACCCCTGGGTTCAATCTTCAGTACAAATTTTTAAAAAAACAGATACAATTTAAAAACCACTAGCAAATTTGAAAATTCAATAAGTAAAAATTGTATCAATTATACAGTATATAATTTCAAATATAAGCATATATAATGATTTCTCACTTCATGGAAATACACTCTGGAAAATTTATCCTAAGAATCTTCTGCAATTTTCCAATTCTCTGAGTGCAATGACAGAATCTAGATGGTATAGACTAGTACATGGCTAAGATATTTGCTAGATCCATGGTTGTACATAAAGTCTACTGCTGACCAAAATACCATGATGCCACATGATTGATGTTATGAAGTAAAATCAATCAGGGTAAACCTCATAATAATATAGATGGTGGAACTACAGAAAACACCAACAACAAAACGCTTAAAACATGCTAGGATATTGGGGAAAGAGTGTGATAATAAAATGCTATTTTATCCCTTCACTCATAAAACATAACAACATATTTTGACACATTAAATGCTAAATATAAGTTATTAATAAATAATACTGAAATATATAAGAAAGTACAAAGCTCAAAAGTTTACATACAAAAGATAGGGTTCATATGGTGGTGCACACCTGAAATATATACTATTCTCGAGTCTAAGACATGAAGTTCAAAATAAAAGGCCAACTGAAGAAATTGATCAAACCCCATCTGGAAATTATATTTAAAACACAGCTGAGAATATTCTCAGCATTAAGACACTTTGGTTGAATCCATAATATCAAAAAAGAAAAAAAAAGGGTTTTTTCAAAATTATACAATATAACAGACTTAAACTTATGAATTACAAAATATCAATACAAAAAAAATCTATTCATCAAATGATTACATTGAAAGCTGCAAAACTGACAAGGTAAAAATACCCTAATTTCTTCACATATAATCAAACACTTATAAGAAGAAGAAATACAACAAAATGCAAAAGAAAAACAAAAAATTCTTGAAGAGTCACTTTAAAAAGGATTAATCTAAGTGTTCAATAATCATGAAAACTCAAAATCTTTAGAAATTAGGTAATATTAAATAAAATCACATCATATAGATGAATTAAATAGTAATGATGAATATGTGGAATAAATGCAATAAAAAATTGAAATAAAAATTTAAGCTTTTATTATCCATTTGTAGAAACTGTTTTGTAATCATAGGTACATGATACACCCACACAGGAAACAGAGACTAAAATTACAGCAACTGTACATGAGAATACAGCCACATTCTTCCAGAGTTGAAACCAAGGGGTATGGCTAGAGAGGAAGAAATAATTATTAAATTTTGTAAAATGTAAATTATAGGAGCTAGAATTTTTGTTGATGTATTATATCCAGTTTGACAAATACTATAAAATATCATGTATGTTTTATGCTGATGTCACAAGAATGTTGCATTTTATATGCATGTATGTTTACAAAAGGAATATGAAGTATTTGAGAAAATAAAAATACAAAAAGAACATAAAAATCTCAAATATTCAACATATTTACAAAGGATAAAACTATTATGAAAATTATCAATTTTCCCAAGGTACCCTTTAATAATAACTGGTCATAATTTTACCATTCTTTATGTTTTGTTAAACAAGGAATCAAAGCAAAAACTTCTAAAATTTTCCTGGAAAGATGAATGTATATAAAATTAGACAAGTACTCTCTCATATATGAGAGCAAATGTACTAGTGACCATTACCTGACACTAATGCATGTTATAATATTACAACAGTGTAGTAATTTTAAGATAAAGAAATCACAATACAGAAAACTACATAGGGCAGTTCATATGCATGCAAATATCTTTTTATTGTTAATTATTATAAGTATATAAATGAAAACCTATCAATAAAATATTTAATGTGAATGAATGCTACAATCCAACCTCAAGGTAGATGTTAGAAAATAAGGCATAGATTACAAAAGTGACTTGTGTGCAGAATGTGTGTGACACTGGAATTATACACAAGCATCCACCAAAGAGCAGATATAAAGAGAGATAATTTTAAAAAAATAAAATAAATAAAAATAAAAGTAGAATATAAGCCTTCCTCCATTTATGGATACACCAAATAAATATATACTTCTGTTTTGAGTCCTTCTAAAAACTGTAAAGGAATTAGAGGCACACATTTGGAAAACTGAAATAAAAAATATCGACCAAGAGATTAGTAGTATGCACTGGAAGATTTTTCTGATTTGAGCAATATGCAAAATTACTGGAACAAAATGCCCAAATACAGTGTTAATATAAATAAAGGAAGATTGATTTGTGTTTGAAATATATTATTTAACTCCAAATTGCCTGTAGTTTAAATGTTAATTTATCTGTACACACAGAGGAAGGAATAAGGTATACATGAGTATTTACTCCGGGGGGGGGGGGGGGATAAGTGGTTTTCTATGGCCATGCAAGATCCATGGGCTTTATTCCATTAGACCAGAGTGGAAGAGGTGTTAAATCTTAAGGTAACCACTTAATCCCTTAGAGGGATTTGCCAACATTCTCTAAAAATGCAAATAGCTGTTGCTGACAGTTCAAATTTTATCTAGACAATACCAAAAAATTAACAGGGAAATACAGACCACCACTGAAAGCCAAAGTGTCAGTTTAGCACTTCCTTAGCTCTCTCAGCCAGCTCATTTTACTAATAACACCAGACTTAACCAATTCTTTCTGTAAGTAATCTGTCCCGATATTAACTTTTTCCATTCAATGGAATAAGCAAAACCTCAAAGCATTGAAAGCACTGGTAACTGTGCAGGTGCAAATCTCCCTAGATCAAAAAAGAGTGTTTTCACATTGGTGTGCAAATGTTGTAATGGGCTAAACTCTCGAATATTAGTGAAAAAAAATGGTTACAATCATAGATCCCTCTTTATTTCTGAAACAGGTGCACATCAATTTTTTTCCAGTGAGCATAAAGCACCCTGGAATCTAAAAAGCTTGCATCAGAATTTTAGTGCACCATCCAACTATACAAGCACAGCTGTTAGAATGGCTACTCTCAAAAAGTGGAATAGTAAGTAGTACTCCAATTATATGAATATGGAAGAAAGAAACACTGTGATAGACTATAAAATTACTGAAGACATTTTAAAAAATGGAAGTTGAGAGTTTCTCTCAGTTATTTCTTTGAGAAACTAAGCTCTCTACATTGATACTGCTCTTGAACAAGAAAAGCCACAAGTACTGGTCTGGACTTATGAGAGGCATTAGATGTGCCAGCTGTGGAATCCTCATATTACGTAGTTCTGAAATACAGTTCCAGGAATATACCAGAGTATGGAATGACAATGCTCTCATATACATTCCACAAAAGGAAATCTGAGCATCAAGACACTCTGAGAGGTTGTCTGCCTTTGGAGACACAAAGGAAGTATAGAAACACATGATTTTTCCAAGATCAAGTGATTCTTCTTTACTTTTCAATCATGTAAAAATGCTCATAAACAACAACAACAAAAATTTGCTTTTGATTTTTTTCGATGGTAATGGGGATTTGAAACAGCAGCATGTTAATTCTGGGCTACATACCCAGCCATGTTTTAAAATTTTGAGACAGATTTTTCTAATTGTCTAATTAGTCTACCTAAGTTCCTGATGTTTACTTTGAAATTGCAATCTTACTGACTTAGTCACTTGAGTCTCTGGAATTAATATGCATGTACCATTGCACTCAGAGAGAAAAAATGCTTTAAAGTCTCATCCAGTTTTTGGTATAACAATTTAAAATACCATGTTCATTTGAAATATAATATGGGTAAAGTAACTGATAATAATGCAAAAATGTAACTGATAATACTGGGAAAGGGGGAAGTTGTCATTGAACAGGAAGCTAAAATTTTATATATAAATACAGCTCACAATACTGGGACATAAATTTAAAATGACACTCAGCAACTGTTTGAAGATTTAAAAAAATTAAAAAGTTCCAGGTATGTAGCTAAGTGGTACAGTACCTCTGGCTCAATCCACAATACCACAATCTCCAAAACGAAGGAGAATGAATTCAGAAGGAAAGAAAAACTGAGATACCTATAGAGTATCTCACCTCACTCCTGGAGAAAAAAATACATGGAGTTGTGATTGGGATGATCTCCTCACTCCAGAGTCCACAACACAATCTGAGAAGATTCAGAAATATTGCCAAAAATGTTCTCACATAGAATTTAAAGTAAGGGCTGAAGATATTCTATAGGATACTATAGGACTTCCAGTGTCTACTGTTAATATATGGTCCAGTTGACTGGCCAGTGGAAATTCATGGTTGACCTTTCTCAGCAGAAGACACAGGACTGCAGAAACCAAAGATTACACCAGGGATTCTAGCCAACCATTGCCAGTTCTCACCATAGTCAGTGCAGCCAGTTTCAACCAGACTCACCATCCAGTCTCGGGATTTCATTGCACACTCATCATTTACTGTATTTTTAGGAACCACGTGTCCTCTCTATAAATCACAAGTTGCCTATACATGAGAAAAAAATCAGGTTCACTGAACATAAGTGAGAAAGCCTAGAAATGGATACCCACTCTGGCAGACTTTACACCAGATGGTCAAACTTGCTCCTCTTTACTGAATATGAGTAGATCGGACAATGCTTATATAAGGGGTCCTGATTAGACACAACTTATTTCTTCATATGCTCAATCTGAGCCTAGTGAGTTTTTTGAGAGTCAGGAGATAACCTCAAATCCAGAAATAAATGATGTCACAATTGTAGGGTCTTGCCTGTACATTTATTTATTTATTTATTTATTTTTCATTTGAGGCTCTGAGAATTGAAATCCAGATCCTCAGGCTGCAGCAAATTTAAGGCAAGGTATCCTTGGAGAAGTAAAATCCAGCCAACCCAGAAAAGCATTTGCATTTAAACTTGCATATGAGGCGTTTTGAATTTGTAGATTGTATATGTAAATATATTATTTATTGATGAAAATAATACAGTGAAAATCTTGTAAAATTTCAGTTAACTTCTCTTGTATGGAAACATATTGAACATTAAAATTATATGAGGTGGAAAGATAATTATTTTTTTAGAATTCTTATAAAGGGGCTGGGAATGTGGCTCAGGAGGTAGAGGGCTCGTCTGGCATGCGTGCGGCCCAGGTTCGATCCTCAGCACCACATACAAACAAAGATGTTGTGTCTGCGAATAACTAAAAAATAAATATTAAAAAAAGAATTCATATAAAAATAGTAAAAAATTAATTTTATAGTATGACCCATAATTTCCACTATGTGAAAATTACCATTATGTATTTAAATTATTACTAATAAAGTATATGTATTTTTGGAACAGCACCCTCAAAACTATGTGAAAATTACCATTATGTATTTAAAATATTACTAATAAAGTATATGTATTTTTGGAACAGCACCCTCAAAACTATGTCAAGACTCCAGAAAATCTCAGTTCATAGAACCATATTTGAGAGTTATGCTTGTCCTGAGTTCAGGAAGATGGAGGACATGATCATTTCTTTTTAAGCTACAGGTAAAAGATACATTTATTTTTTTTACCAAGATTTTTCCTGAGATTTAAAAAAAAAAACTAGAAATAAACTGCCCTGAGTGAGGGAACAGAGATTTAACCAGAAAGTGTATGGTGTGTGTGTGTGTGTGTGTGTGTGTGTGTGTGTGTGTATAGTATATACATACATATATGTTTTTCCCCAGACCCAAAGATTTGAGTCTATTATTTAAATTGATTAATGGTATATTCATTATTTTATGACATGGCCTTAGACCCAATGGCCTGTCTATAACATTTTCTTTTTCTTCCTAGGATGAAAGCTCCTTAAGAAAGTGGGCTTGAAATGAAGATAAATTGTGTTGCTATCATGATCCCATACACCTGTAATCCCAGGTAGGGGATTTGAAATTTTGCTTCTTTAAGAATACTACTAAAGCACAAGTAATAGAAACAAGAGTCACTAGATGGGATGAATTCAAACTGAAAAGATTCTTCTCAGCAAAAGAAACAATAAGTGAGGTGAAAAGTGATAACAGAGAATAGGAGCAAATTTTTACCACATGCACATCAAATAGAAACCCAATTTACAGAATATATAAAGAACTTAAAAAACTTAATAGCAAAAAAACAAATTTCCCAATCATTAAGTAAAATGGGCTAAGGAACTGAAGAGACACACTTCTTAGAAGATAAACAAACAATCAATAAATAAAAAAAAATGTTCAACATCTCTAGCAATTAAAGAATTGCAAATCAAAACTACTCCAAAATTTAATCTTACTCCAATTAGAATGGCATTTATTAAAAATATAATTACAAATATATGTTGGTGAGGATGTGAGGAAAAAGGCCCACTGTTACACTGTTGGTAGGACTCTAAATTGGTGACACCACTCTGAAAAAGAATAAGGAGATTCCTTAGAAAACTGGGAAAGAAACCAAAATTTACCCAGCTATTCCACTCCTCAGTTTAGACCAAGAAGAGCTAAAAACAGCATAATACAGAGGCATATCCACATGAATGTTTATAGCAAAACAATTCACAATAGGTAAATTATAGAACCAACTTATATGCTCTTCAATAGATGAATGGATAAAGAAAATATGGTCTATTTACACAGTGGAATATTACTGAACATTAAAAGAGAATAAAATTATGGAATTGGGAAGTAATGGATGGAGTTGGAGAATATCATGTTAAGGCAAGTAAGCCAATCTTCCTAAACCAAAGACCTAATATTTTCTCTGCTAAGTGGATGGTGATCCAAAACGAGGGAAATGGGAGGTAGCATGGAAGAAATGAAGAAACTTTGAATAAGACAAATGGGAGGGAGGTGATGGGAGATGGTATAGAGGTAGGTAAGATGGTGGAATGATATGAAAATCTTCTTGTACACAAAGTAGAGTTACATGGGTTTTGTAACTATACTTTCTGTACAACAAGAGAAATAAAATTTTGTGTTCAATTTGTGTGCTATAAAGTGAAATGCATTCTGCTCTATTAGCAAGTTAGAGCAAATTAATAAATTAATTGATTTTTTAAAATTCAGGAAAGAGACTTGCCTTTCCCTAGATCTAAATATAAACATATTCATATATATATATATATATATATATATATATATATATATATATATTCTATATATAACATGCACATATTTAATGTATATAATTTATAAACATTTTTTTCATATTTTTATTGATTTTTTTAAAGAAATGACAACAGAAGCAGTACAATTCTTATTTCATCCATAGAACACAATTCTGGTTGTATATAAAGTATGGTGATACAAATTTGTGTCTTCATACATGTTCTATTGATGATGGTCTCTATCACATTCCACAATTTGTGCTAATCCCCTGCCCCCTTTCTAATCCTCCCATACCTCTTCTTTATTGAGAATCCATGTACTTCTCTCATGCTCCCCCTCTCTACCTCATTATGAGTCAGCCTCCTTATATTTGGCATTTTTTTGGAATTGGCTAACATCACTTAGCATTATCTTCTCCAATGCTATCCATTTACCTGCAAATTCCAGATTTGATTATATACCTAGAAGACTCAAAAAGCTCCACCAGAAAACTTCTAGAACTAGTAAATAAATTTAGCAAAGTAGCAGGATATAAAATCAACACGCATAAATCAAAGGTATTTCTGTATATCAGTGAAAAATCTTCTGAGAAATAAATGAAGATAACTACCCCATTTACAATAACTTCAAAAAAATAAGATACTTGGGAAGCAACTTAATGAAAAAGGTGAAAGATCTTAAAAAGGAAAACTACATAACCCTAAAGAAAAAAATCAAAAAAGACCTTAGAAGATGGAAAGATCTACCTTGATCATGAGTAGGCAGAATTAATATTATCAAAATGACAATACTACCAAAGCACTATACAGATTTACTGCAATTCTGATCAAAATCCTAATGGCATTCCTCATAGAAAGAGCAAAAGCAACCATGAAATTTATCCAGAAAATTAAGAGACCAAGAATAGCTAAAGTAATACTTAGCAGAAAGAGTGAAGCAGGTGGCATCATTATACCAGACCTTAAACCATACTGAAGAGCAATGATAACAAAAACAGCATTGCATTTGCAAAAAAAAAAAAAAAAAAAAAAAAAACAGACTGCAGACGAATGGTACAGAATAGAGGTCACAGGGACTAACCCACAAAATTATAATTATTATATATTAGACAAAGGTGTCAAAACATGCACTGAAGAAAAGATAGCCTCTTCAACAAAACACTATCTCTCATCATGCACAAAATTCAACTCCAAGTGTATCAAGAACCTAGGAATTAAACCAGATACTCTGTGTCCAATGTAATATAATACAGGCTCTAATCTTCATCATGTGGAATTAGGCCCCGATTTCTTTAATAAGACACTGGTAGCACAAGAATTAAAATAAATAATAAATAAATGGGATAGAATCAAACTAAAAAGTTTATTCTCGGCAAAAGAAACATTCTGTGAGGTGAAGACAGAGCCTATATTTTAGGAGGAATATTTTACCCCTCACATATCAGATAGAGCACTAATCTCTAGGGTACATAAAGAACTCAAAAAGCTAAGCAAATAATAATAATAATAATAATTATTATTATTATCATTATTACCACCCAATCAAGAAATGGGCCAAGGATCTGAACAGAGAGTTCTTAGAAGAGAATATACAATCAATCACCATTTTTTTATATATCTGATTGGTTATGGTCCTCCTTTTTCAGGACAAAGAACAGTTCTGGTTCAGTTTCTAAGGAAGGGAAACACGAGCAAGAATTATTCTCAACTCTCCTTTATAAATTATCAAATACAATTATCTATGTCATTTTCTAAACATAGCTGGACATGAAAAATATAGGTTTGGAGCAGAGAACATTTTTATTAGAAACACAGTGTAAAAGAAAGAAAAAATCATAATTATTTGTAGCACATGTAACCATAAGAGAAACGGAACCTGGAATTCAGAAAAGAAAAATTCAAACTTTTATACTTGGGAATGTGGATGACATGGATGCTTAAAGTAAAAAGGTTATTACAAGCTTTTGAAAGAAAATTTATGTGAGTGGCAGATAATGGTTAACCAAATAGAATCTGCACAGTGTATTCCAGTGGCTTTGTCAGCTGTGCACTACAGAACATACAGGTATTCATAGCCTCCATGAAGAGCATTATTCATCTGTGCCCTCTAAAATTATTCCCATAGTACAGATGAAAAAACATGGGTATCTGGATACTAAATGGCAATTCAGCAGCTCACAGAAAACTACCCAGAGACAGAACTTATGAAATTTCTTCAAAGACCATCAATGTATTGTCAGTCAGGGGAAATATTATTTTCTCTTCATTTTGAAGAGACTGCATTGAGAATACATTTCAGAGGCAACATAAATACTTTTTTTTTCTTTCATGTTAAGAAACTCTTCAGAAATAGAGCTCACAAGACAGATTTCTTAGAAGGGTAAATGCCTGGAGATTACAAAATTAAAAGAACACATCAGTGGCCCTGAGTGCCTCAGTAAGGAAATAAATCTAAAAGGCTTATTAGAAACTGAAAATCAAATAAAAAAGTAACTATTTCTCAAAATAAATATGTTCAATAGTTGCTATATCCACAACATGTCATTAAGTAAACAACAAATTATGTATGAATATCTAGGATTGGCCAAATTTTATTCCATTTGATTGTTTGTTAAAACCCAAAATCCAGATAATAGAATTCATGATTCACTGCCAAAAATATTAAAGAAAAAAAATTTTTTAAGGAGTGGATGTTTAGTAAGTGTGTCATTTAACAATTTTATTACCATATGATTTTAAAGAAATTTATTCATTTTCCTGCAGCCGTAGTGTAGAGAAATGTCTTATTTATTTTTCCTGTAGTAATTCACAAAGATAAGCCCTAGAATCCACTTTAAATAACCTACCCTTACAATCATACAAGAAACATATAATCAATGATGAGTAAAGAAAAAAGTCAATTTAAAAAAAATTGACCTTTTTTTAAAAATCAATCTCTAGCTGCATTTTTTAATCCTTTTCACATCTTTTAAGCCAAAAATATATAAAAGACAGAAGTTTGAACTTCAAATTTATATGTGAGATATGTTTATTAACTCTAAAAATTCAAAATCTTTAGAAATTTAAGAAATACAAAATAAAAACCCATCATGGGAAAAATTAAGTAATATTGATGAACATTTAAACAAATTAATAATCATTAACTCAAAAGGAGTTTGTATTAGTATCTATTTGTGGAAACTATTTTGCTATTTAATATACATGATATTCCCCATTTAGAGACTTACTGAAATTAGAGCATAATATGTGATCATGATAACATGTAAGTATGCAATGGTACTCATCAAACACTTGAAGCCCAAGGGCATGGCTCAATAAAATATACATCTTGTAAGAGATAAATAATAATCTGTAGGAAAAATGGTCACTGGGGCCAGTCACATTTCATAATATATCCAGTTTAAAAAAGAGCATAAAACACTATGTATAAATTTTACGTAGGTGCCTTATGCAAGAGGTATTTCACATGTGTACATTTTTAGAAACAAAATATGTAGAACTTATGAGAAAATAAAAGTCACAAAAAGCACATAAAAGACTGAATTATACATCCCAGGTAAATAATAAAACTCATCATTACAAAGGTGATAATTTTCCCCCAAATTAACTGGCAGTATATCTCACCAAAACTGCTATGTACAAATATGAATGTATCACAGTGAAGTCTACTTTTATATGTATTCTGTAAAGCAATAATTTAAAAAAAAACTATAAATAAATATATGATAGAAGAAAGTAGGAGAATAGGGAAAGGGGAACTACTAGATACTGAAGGGGAGCAAATTATATTTCATGTTTTATGGTTATGTCAAAATAAACCTGACTATTAAATACAACAATAATGCAATAATAAAAAAAATCATCAAGTTTTACTTTAAATGAAGTAAGAAACCAAAGCATAAATTTTTAAAATTCATCTACTACAAAGTTATATGTAACTTTAGCCAAAAACCTTTTCAATTATAAGAGCAAAAAAAGAACTTATCATGGCCTACTATTCATATATATTGTGAAAATATAATATTACAATAATAAAAAATCACAATATAAATAAGATCCCCATATGAATACATTTGTATGTAAAAACAGTATGCTTTATTACAATAGAAAATTATAGATTAATCAAACCATAACAAAAATAATCTCAGGAATTTATCTAGGGCCTTTCTCAAAATAAATTTAAACCTATTAGGGCTGTTTACTGGTGAAAAGTCCTTGCTTCCCCAATGCTGAAGTATAACACCAGAGAAATGTGCCAAGGCAAGTTTAGAGTGGAAAGTAGAAGCTTTATTAAAGTCAGTAGAAAAGACTTCTCCCCAGAAGAAAAAGGAGACCAAAGAGGTAGAATCCATGAAAGGGATTTTTTTAAAAACTAAGGTCTTTTAGCTTTTTTATAACTAAGGTCTTCCTTCAGCTATCCTGCATTCCTGCCACATTGCTGTCCTTTGTTGTGTTATCTTGCAGTGTTGAAATGTAGGTGGGAACATCCAAAGTGGGGAGGACAGGTGGGCTGAAGGAGTAATCTGGGCAGGAAGGGCTTTTAGATTAGCATCTCCATGTTTGCTGTGAGCTGCTTCATTAAAATATCCTTGGAATGGGCTCAGGGCCTTGGGGACATTTTGAATTCCCCTTATCCTGGACTCCATCCTCAATATAGTGTTCATTCTTGATTTTACTGGATATTAGACCAGATTTACCTAACTACACAAATTACATATCTGTAAGTCTGGCTCCACTACCAAGGATATGGCTAAGTAGTACAGTATCCCTGAGTTCACATAACTTTAACAAAATAATAATAATGAAGAAAGTAAAAATAAAAGAATGTCAAAATAAAAATTAGCTACCTAAAAAGGAAATTAGGTACCCAAAAATGACAGCTCCTTTCCTGCAGGAAAATGGAGATTTGATTTTGATAATTATTCAACCTGTCAATCTCCAGCATCTGGTAAGACACTGGGCTGCAGGAACACATCTGCCACATAGTATTTTATGCATTTTCTGAGGATGCCCTTTGAGCATAAGGAAGGCAGCAAAGAGTCTGTGCCACTGACATGTTCCCCACCTGGTTGGCCAGTAGGACTGAGGACATAGTGGCCCAGTGGAGGAGTTAAGCCTGCAGACTCCAGAGACTACCCAGAGTCCCAAACTGCTAGCTCCTGTTTTCAATACAGCCAGTCTTGTGGTTCCAATAGTCTTCCTCCCCCAGCCTCTCTTGCTAGGCCAATGAACACTCACCATTTCCTGCTTCTCAGTAGTAGGGCTACTTGGGATCCTCAGTTGCTGCATCTCAGAACAACCTGTGATGCTGAGGTGTGAGACTACAGATTGCAAAAATGGAGGACTCAGGAGATAAGAAGTGAAAGCCCACCCTGATGACACACAATTGGATAGTTCCCACAAAATATTCTTGATTGGAAGGGGCTTCAGATAATGAACATTGAATCTGAGAGAAGTGAGCCGTTTTTTTGAGTGACAGGGAATATTATCCAATCCAGGCATGAATACGGGCTAGAATCTCAGGTCGTTGAGTGCTGTTTGTTGTTGTTGTTATTGTTGTTTGTTTGTTTTTTGTTTTTTAATCTGAGAAATGTACCCCAGAGTCTCAGGATGCTGTTATTTTAAGACAAGGTTGTTTTCCCATAAGTGGGAACTAACCCAACCAAAAGAACATTTTCATTTAAACTTACATATAAAGTCACTTCAGTTTATGGATTATTTATGCTTGTATATTATTCAGGAATTAATATAAAATAATGACAATAATTAACAAATTTTATTTATTTTTTGATCTCTGTTCTTTTTAGGTAACAAATTGAACTTTGAACTGGGAAGAAAACCCCTAAAGTAAAAAAGCCCAATAAAAAAAAACAACACAAAAGGGGCTGGGATTGTGGCTCAGCAGTAGAGTGCTCACCTCCCATGTGCAAGATCCTGGGATCAATCCTCAGTACCACATAAAAATAAATAAGTGCAATAAAGGTATTGTGTCCAGCTACAGCTAAAAAAAAATACATAAAAAAACCATAAGGTATAGGTGAGAAACCAGCCTCTACCTCAGAGCAAAGACTGTCCAATGAAGGGGGCATGAATCTTGTCCCTGGAAAGACACACAGAGCCCTCCTAGGAACATACCCATCCTGCAGAGTTGTTTATCTACAAATAACAGGAGAGATCTGCTGTGCCTGGTTTCCCTGACTCAGTCAGGCTAGGTGGGGACCCAGAGCAACCCCCTAGCAGCCACAAATCAGCATGACACAGGGAAAATATCTGGGATGCCAGATGACTCTCCCAGTAGTTTATGGTGGTTGATAACATTTTGGGAAACCATATAGTTAGGCATATACTCCCCTCATGGCCTAAGCCAATCTGTTCAAATGAATCCCCATCTTGTACTAACAAAAATCATGCTTACCCAGCTTGTACCCACCAGTGAATGTGCTAATCATGTTTTAGAGTTGTTTATGATTTTCCAAAGGTATGTGATGATTTTCTAAGAGAAGCTATGATATATGGGTGGTTTCTGCTTTCCCCAAAGAGTTATAAAACTGCTACAAACCCCGGGCTCAGCCCCCAGTTTCTTTGTGTGTGGAGAACTGAGCTAGCTTGCAATAAACACGTCTGTGGTGCTTACATCAATATTGGTCTCTGGTGGTCTTTTGGAGGTCCCGTATTTGAGCATAAAAGTCTCTCCTGAAACCCATGGGAAAAGAATTCAGCACTCCAGTTCTCTAGGACTGTAGTTTTATAGCACAAAAAGTTACAAAAGAAGGGTGACTTGAGAAATTACACGAATAACAGGATTTTCACAAGCATAATACAATGACACTTAGTAGGTTAATGGTCTAAATGGTTTATCACTTAGGGAGTAACTTTAGATCACAACATCAGAATTTATGATGCACCACTAAAGTTTCAGAGTGAGTTGTTATTTAGTCAGGAAAAGCCAGAATTTATGAGTCATCACTAAAGTTTCAGGGAGGGTTGTTATCTCATCAGGGAAAACCAGACATGGGTGAGTTCAAGGCACTGGTAGGCATTTCAAAGTATATGTTTCATACTTTAACAAGTATAAGAATTAAATTATTAATATTAATTACTACTAATTTTTAAAAGACTGAATAAAATAGGATATTAGATATTTCTTATTAAATGCATAAAAATTTTAATTAATATATTGAGAATATAAACATGGAAAATTTTGACAATGATAAAAAGACATTTAATATAAGGGATTCAATATTATAAATCCCTCATGTTCAGTGGGTCAGTCCTTCAATGATTTTTTTCCATTTTTTTTAGGTCATTTTGAATTACACTTATGCAAATGTTTGTTAAGTATACAAATTTAAGATTTTGTATTTTGTAAAGTAGAAAAATGGCAGATTTGAGCTCCTTTCAGGATTTTAAAACTCATAGGCCATGTGGGGCATCTTAGCACCTTTTTTCATATTTGCACCGAGTCCAATTCTAGAGAAGAATGAGTTGGAGATATAGTCTAATGTCCTGAGCAAAAGAGAAATTTCTGTAGGATATTTCTAAAGCTTTTAACTTTTCTAACTTTTCAGAATATTTGGTGATTTGAAAAAAAATATATTTTAAGAAATGAATTGTTTGAAATTAATTATCTACCTTTGCTGCATTATTTTTCACTTTCATTGATTTTTTGAAGAACTAACAAAATAGAATTCCAAAAGTGTTCCATGTAAATTTAAAGGTATATTTCTAATAATCAAGATAGAAAACAGAAGCAAAACATCATCTAGTTTGGTGGTTCTGCCTCAAACTAAAGGGTTACTTATTTATTTTGCTATTATTCACTAGGTTCCTGAGGTTGCAGAAATCACCAACCAACACAGAGAAAAGTCTTTTTAGTTTGTTTCTCACAACCAATTCCAGATAAAATACACTAGTATCACTGTAGTTTCAGACCAAAGGGTGTTTCTAAATAATAAAAATATGTATACATAAATATATAAATAAATATAAAATAAAATATAATATTAGATTTTTTTCCTGGATAATCATTCTGTACATATTTCCATTTAGACACAGTTCTGGGACCAAAATGTCACAAATAAGACATAATTCCTATATTGCTACATAGAGTAATTAAGGCACATACTAATAGCTTGGTATAAAACTTGGCAGAGAGACATAAATAACTACAGAACATCATAGAGAATTATACCTAAGAGCTATGTAGCAAATCCATGGTCTTTAAGTACATGAAGAGACAAGTTATCATACCAAATTTTATAACTCAGTTGCTGCTAATATACAGAGATAGAGATATTTATTAAGAGATGGTTTTATGTAGATTTTTGGTTTAAAAAGGGAAAGATCAAATAATGGAGGTTATTTAAACATGAGCAATAATATTTTTCTGCATTCAGTACTTTTTCTACAGATATATGAATTATAATTAATTCCAACCAGTAAAATGCAGAAATAGTGTAAAAATTATTCACTAGGAGTAAAACTACTTAAAAAGAGAACCAAAACTTCCATTCCTGTCCAAATGTTTACTCCTGACAAAAAGACAGCTTCTTTTGAACCATTTCTGCAGATATGATTTTTCTGTAATAAATATTTTGGTGACTGTTTTGAATATTACTTAATATATTTATGCTTCACATTTTCTCTTTTGTCCTATTTTACTACCTAGATACTGAAAGAAAAAATTTCTAACTCTTAAACTCCCTTGATATTTGAGATATCTTTTTATTCTTTTTTAAAAATTATTAGTTGTTCAAAACATTACAAAGCTCTTGACATATTTCTTTTTTTAATAAACATTTGGAATTTTATTTAAAAAAAAAATCACAACCATGAACATTGTTACAGTTAGAGGCCCTCTTGGTTCTCCACATTGATACTGAGCATGCTCACAGGGGTTCCCATTATTAAATCTTAGTTAAACAACAATTTTTAAAAGAAGGAAAAAAAACTCATCACACTACCATTTAACTTGTTTTAATGTTTCTTCACAAATGGTGAAAAATACTAAAGTGCAGACAAGGAATAATCATAATGTTGTGGCCAACATTATAAATATGGAATTATAAATTTAAAACATTTTCTGGTTTAAAAAATAAAATTGGTAGTCAATGCAGCTCTGTGGGGTCTGTGTCTAGTAGGGCCGATCTCTGCGTTCCTGACGGTGGTTGCCTTTATCCATTTTTCCAGGTCCTCCACATCCACCTCTTCTTCCTCCCATCTGCTCCATTAAAGGTCCAGGGGGACCCCCTGGACCACCTCGTCTTCCTCCGCCAAAGCCACCTCGGTCCATGCCAAGGCCACCACGGAAGCCACCCCTGTCTGTGGAGACCAGGGCCACCTCTGAAGAGGCCACCTCTTCCTCCCCGCATGCCTCCAGGGCCACCTCTTCCAAGGTTACCACCTGGGGGTGGGAAGGGTGGTGGGAGAAAGCCCTCAGGCTTCAGGGCCTTACACTGGTTGCATTCTGTTCTCCAGGGGAAGTTCTGGTTTGCACAACCCGGATTGGGATATTGCCAGTCCCCAGCTCGGTGCTGGACGTTTCCTCCTCCAGAGAGATTCCCTCTGGAACCCCGTGGCCCTCTTGAGGGAAAACTTCCTCTGTGTCCTCCATGGCCTCCCATGTGACCCATGGGTCCCCCAGGACCTCCTGGGCCACCTGGACCTCCACGGAGTGGTGGTGGCATCCCTCTGCCCTCAAGAGGTGGCTTGCCACCCCGCATGCTGTTCATGGGAGGCTTCTTTCGAGCAAGAGTGACTTTTAGTTTGCTTCCTTGAAAATCTTTTCCATCAAACCACTCCACAGCAGCCTTGGCAGTTGGCGGGTCTTCATAGGACACTGTGGCATCACCTTTGGGCTTTCCTGTTTCCTTGTCCATGTAGATGTGGATCATGGGTTGCCCAGTTCTCTTATTCATCTTAACAACCCCACACTGCTTAAAGAAATCTGCCAGATCATCAAGAGTCACATTGTCATTTAATCCTTGCACATAAACTGCACTGTTGTCAGAGTCTTCATCAGGATCTACTGGAGGGCCTAGATCAAGATCTGGTCCTTCATTCATGGGTCCTCCAGGCTTATTGAAGCCACCTCCGCTCTCCAGCGCTGCCCATTCCACTGCGTCCTCCTCCTCGCCCACCTCTGCTCATGCCTCCACAATCAAATCCCCCTCTTCCCCTGCCCCGGTTATCAGGGCCACTCATGCTCCGGTTCTCTCCTGGTCCCGAAAATCCTCCAGACTCCTGCCCATAAACACCCATGCTACTGGGGCGATCCTGTCGGAATGAACTCTGCTGCCCGTAGCTGCTGCTCTGTTGGCTATATTGACTTGGAGCCTGGCTGTAGGATTCAGTCTGGGGTGTAGTAACTAGTGGGAGGCTGTTGCCCATAGCTGCTTTGTTGACTATAGCTACTCTGCTGTCCATAGCTGCTCGGTTGCCCATAAGTGTTCTGCTGAGAGTAACTGCTCTGATCATAACTAGTCGGCTGTGTAGAGGAATAGCTGGTAGGAGGATAGGATGGAGGCGCGGTAACTGGCTGCAACTGGATAACTGGAGCTATCCCAGGAACCTGAGGATAACTGTAGTTACTCTGTCCGTATCCTAGGCTAGGCTGGTTATAACCCCCTGTGCTAGACTGAGGTTGACTAGTCTCAGCGGGCTTGTTACCATCCTGCGGTCTTGCAGGTGGAGTGGCTGCTGGCTGTTGCCCATAGCCAGGGTAAGCAGGCTGAGTCCCATATGCAGACTGGGCTGCATAGGAGGCCTGGGTGGTGGTGACAGTAGCAGTGGTGGTGTTATAAGCACCAGTGCCGTACCCCTGGACAGGCTGGCTGTATGCCTGGGGGGCAGTTGGGGTAGTATAACCAGTGGGAGGCTTTCCATAAGAAGTTGCATATGCAGTCTTCCCATAGGTGGTAGTGGTCTGAGCCTGGGTATAGCTGACATCAGTAGGCTGTCCATAAGTTCCATAGCTTTGTTGCCCATATGCCTGGGTGGTCTGTGCATATCCTTGAGTTGACTGGGCACTGTAAGCACTGTAGCCCTGCTGGGCTGCAACTTGGCTGTAGGTACTGTAATCTGTGGATGGCATTTTCTCTCCTTCCTCCTCATTCTCTCAGACATATCATATTTCATACATTTGATTCAAGCAGATTATGAACTCCCATTTTTACCCCATATACATATTGCAGATTCATATCCATTCCACATCCACATTTTTTCATACTACCATACTAGTGTCTATTGTATTCTGCTGCCCTGCCTATCCTCTACAACCTCCCTTACCTCCCCTCCCCACTCCTCCTATCTTCTATCTCAACCCCATCTACTGTTATTCATTTCTCTCTCGTTTTTTCCCCTTTCCCCTCACTTCCTCTTATATGTAATTTTGTATAACAATGAGGGTCTCCTTTACCATGCAATTTCCCTTCTTTCTCTCTTTCCCTCCCCCCCTCTCGACTCTGTTTAATGGTGATCTTCTTCTCATGCTCTTCCTCCCTATTCTTTTCTTAGTTGCTCTCCTTATATCAAAGATGACATTTGGATTTGTTTTTTAGGGATTGGCTAGCTTCTCTTAGCATAACCTGCTCTAGTGCCATCCATTTCCTTGCAAATTCTATGATTTTGTCATTTTTTAGTGCTGCGTAATACTCCATAATGTATAAATGCCACATTTTTTTATCCATTCATCTATTGAAGGGCATCTAGGTTGGTTCCACAGTCTAGCTATTGTGAATTGTGCTGCTGTGAACATCGATGTAGCAGTATCCCTATAGTATGCTCTTTTAAGGTCTTCACTGAATAGTCTGAGAAGGGGGATAGCTGGGTCAAATGGTGGTTCCATTCCCAGCTTTCCCAGGAATCTCCATACTGCTTTCCAAATTGGCCACACCAATTTGCAGTCCCACCAGCAATGTACAAGTGTACCCTTTTCCCCACATCCTCTCCAGCATTTGTTGTTGTTTGACTTCATAATGGCTGCCAATCTTACTGGAGTGAGATGATATCTTAGGGTGGTTTTGATTGGCATTTCTCTGACTGCTAGAGATGGTGAGCATTTTTTCATGTACTTGTTGATTGATTGTATGTCCTCCTCTGTGAAATGTCTGTTCAGGTCTTGGCACATTTGTTGATTGGGTTATTTGGTATCTTATTGTTTAATTTTTTGAGTTGTTTGTATATTCTGGATATTAGGGCTCTATCTGAAGTGTGAGAAGTAAAAATTTGTTCCCATGATGTAGGCTCCCTATTTACCTTTCTTATTGTTTCTCTTGCTGAGAAAAAAACTTTTTTAGTTTAAGTAAGTCCCATTTGTTGATTCTTGTTATTAACTCTTGTGCTATGGGTGTTCTATTAAAAAATTTGAAGCCCGACCCCACAATATGTAGATAGGAGCCAACTTTTTTCTTCTATCAGACGCAGAGTCTCTGATTTGATATTAAGCTCCTTGATCCATTTTGAGTTAACTTTTGTTCAGGGCGAGAGAAGGGGATTCAGTTTCATTTTGTTGCAAAAGGATTTCCAGTTTTCCCAGCACCATTGGTTGATGATGCTATTCTTCCTCCATTGCATGCTCTTAGCCCCTGTATCAAATATAAGATAGTTGAAACTTTGTGGTTTAGTCCCTGTGTCCTCTATTCTGTACCATTGGTCCACCCTCCTGTTTTGGTACCAGTACCATGATGTTTTTGTTACTGTTGCTCTATAGTATGGTTTGAAATCTGGTATCGCTATACCGTCTGATTCACACTTCTTGCTTAGAGTTGCTTTTGCTATTCTGGGTATTTTATTTTTCCATATGAATTTCATGATTGCTTTATCTATTTCTACAAGAAATGCCATTAGGATTTTGATTGGCATTGCAGTAAACCTATAGAGAACTTTGGGTAATATTGCCATTTTGATGATGTTAGTTCTGCCTATCCATGAACAGGGTATATTTTTCCATCTTTTAAGATCTTCTATTTCTCTCATTAGGGTTCTGTAGATTTCATTGTATAAATCTTTCACCTTTTTTGTTAAGTTGATTCCCAAGTATTTTATTTTTTTGAGGATATTGTGAATGGGGTGTTTTTCCTCATTTCTGTTTCAGAGGTTTTGTCACTGATATACAGGAATGCCTTTGATTTATGTGTGTTGATTTTATATCCTGCCACTTTGCTGAATTCATTTATTAGTTCTAGTAGTTTTTTTGTAGACCCTTTTGGGTCTTCTAGGTATAGAATCATGTTGTCCGCAAATAGTGATATTTTAAGTTCTTCTTTTCCTATTTTTATGCCTTTAATTTATTTTGTCTGTCGAATTGCTCTGGCCAGTGTTTCAAGAACTATATTGAATAGAAGTGGTGATAGAGGGCATCCCTGTCTTGTTCCAGATTTTAGAGGGAATGCCTTCAATTTTTCTCCATTCAGAATGATGCTAGCCTGAGGCTTTACCAATGTTGAGATAAGTTCCTATTATCCCTAGTTTTTCTAATGTTTTGAACATAAAGGGATGCTGTACATTGTTGAATGCTTTTTCTGCATCTATTAAGATGATCATATGGTTCTTATCTTTAAGTCTATTGATGTGGTGAATAACATTTATTGATTTCCGTATATTGAACCATCCTTGCATCCCAGGGATCAATCCTACTTGATCATGGTGCACAATTTTTTTTTTCTGTGCCTTTGTATCTGATTTGCCAGAATTTTATTGAGGATTTTTGCATCTAGGTTCATTAGGGATATTGGCCTGTAGTTTTCTTTCTTTGAGGTGTCTTTGTCTGGTTTCGGAATCAGGGTGTTGTTGGCCTCATAGAATGAATTTGGAAGAGCTCCCTCTTTTTCTGTTTCCTGAAATAACTTAAAAAGTATTGGTATTAATTCTTCTTTAAAGGTTTTGTAAAATTCCGCTGTATACCCATCTGGTCCTGGGCTTTTCTTGGTTGGTAGTCTTTTGATTGCTTCTTCTATTTCATCCTTTGATACTGGTCTGTTCAAATTGTGTGTATCCTCCTGACTCAGTCTGGGCAAATCATATGACTTAAGAAATTTATCGGTGTCTTCACTATCTTCTATTTTATTGGAATATAGGTTTTCAAAATAATTTCTAATTGTCTTCTGTATTTCTGTAGCATCTGTTGTGATATTGCCTTTTTCATCCCATATGTTAGTAATTTGAGTTCTCTCTCTTCTTCTCTTCGTTAGCATGGCTAAGGGTCTGTCAATCTTTTTTATTTTTTCGAAGAACCAACTTTTAGTTTTGTTAATTTTTTCAATAGTTTCTTTTGTTTTAATTTCATTGATTTCCACTCTGATTTTAATTATTTCTTGCCTTCTGCTACATTTGCTGTTGTTTTGCTCTTCTTTTCTAGGGCTTTGAGATGAAGTGTGAGCTCATTTATTTGCTGGTTTTTCCTTTTTTTGAGGAATGACCTCCAGGGGATGAATTTCCCTCTTAAAACTGCTTTCATTGTGTCCCACAGATTCCGATATGTTGTGTCTGTATTTTCCTTTATCTCTAAGAATTTTTTTATTTTCTTTTTTATGTCTTCTGTAACCCATTGATCATTCAGTAACATATTGTTCATTTTCCATGTGATGTAGGAGTTTTCCTTCCTTCTTTTATCATTGATTTCCAGTTTCATTCCATTATGATCAGATAAAATGCATTGTATTATCTCCACCCCTTTATATTTACTGAGGGTTGCCCGATGGCATAATATATGATCTATTTTTGAGACAGATTCATGTGCTGCTGAGAAAAAAAGTATATCCACTTGATGATGGTTGATATATTCTATACATGTCAGTTAAGTCTAGGTTATTGATTCTGATATTAAGTTTTATAGTTTCTATATTCAACTTTTGTTTGGAGGATCTGTCCAATGGTGAGAGAGGTGTGTTGAAGTCACCCATAATTATTGTGTTGTGGTCTATTTGATTCTTGAACTAGAGGAGAATTTGTTTTGTGAATGTTGCAGCACCATTATTTGGTGCATAAATATTGATAATTGATATGTCTTGTTGGTGAATGGTTCCTTTTAATAGTATATAATGTCCTTCCTTATCCGTTTTGATTAACTTAGTCTTGAAGTCGATTTTATTCGATATGAGAATGGCCACCCCTGATTACTTATGAGGACTGTGTGTGTGGTATATTTTTTCCCAACCTTTCAACTTCAGCCTGTGTATGTCTTTTCCAATCAGATGTGTCTCCTGGAGGCAGCATATTGTTGGATTTGTTTTTTTAATCCATGTTACCAGCCTATGTCGCTTTATTGGAGAGTTTAAGCCATTAACGTTTAGAGTTACTATTGATATATGGTTTGTACTTCCAGCGATGTTTGATTATTTATTTTTTTAAATTTAGTTTGTTTCTCCATGATTAGCTTTCCCCCTGCCCTCTGTCTTTACTGAGTCACTTCCCACTGATGGTTTTGGTTATTGTTTTTCATTTCTTCCTCGTGTAGTGTTTCGCTCAAGATGCTTTGCAATGCTGGTTTTCTGGCTGCAAATTCTTTTAACTTTTGTTTATCATGAAAGATTTTTATTTCGTTGTCATACCTGAAGCTTAATTTTGCTGGATACAAAATTCTTGGCTGGCATCCATTGTCTTTCAGTGTTTGAAATACGTTGTTCTAGGATCTTCTGGTTTTCTGCGTCTGTGATGAAAAATCCTTTGTTAACCTTATTGGTTTCCCCTTAATGTAATCTGCCTCTTTCTCTTGTAGTTATTAATATTTTCTCTTTGCTCTGTATATTGAATATCTTCATAACAATGTGTCTTGGCGTTGGTCTACTGTGATTTTGTATGCTCCGTGTCCTGTATGCATCTACAATTTTTACATCTGTTTATATCTGGAAAGTTTTCTGTAATTATTTCATTCAGCAGATTGCTCATTCCCTTGGTTTGAACCTCTATACCTTCCTCTATCCTGATGACTCTTAAGTTTGGTTTTTTATTTATGTTATCCCATATCTCTTGGATGTTTTTCTTGTGATTTTTTACCAGCCTTTCTGAGTTGGCTAGACTTTTTTCAACATGATATATTTTGTCTTCATTATCTGACGTTCTGGCTTCTACTTGCTCCAATCTGTTAGTGATACTCTCATTTGAGTTTTTAATTTGGTTTATAGTTTCCTTCATTTCTAGAATTACTGTTTGATATTTTTATAATCTCTATCTCCTGATAAAGATGCTTATTTGCTTCTTTTATCTGTTTATGTAATTCATTTTCAATGTGTTTTTGAACTGTTTCAATTTGCTCTCTCATATCCTCTTTATGATTCCATTCCATCTGTCTAAGGTATTCCTTGAATTCACTATTTGACCATTTTTCTGATGCCTCTAGGTCCTCCTGAATATGTAGGCTGTCCTGCATTGTTTGTACTCCTTTTCTTCCTTGCTTTTTCATTCTGCTCATGTTACTTCTTATTCTGTTTTGCTGCTGAGTTTCTGTTTACTCCTATAAATTTATTTGATGCTGTTGCCACCGGTTTCAATGAAGTTATGTCCTCTGCCGCATTCTGGTGATGTCAGTTCTCTGCCATGGTGATATCCCATGCAAATGGCGACAGTTTGTTCCCTTTTCCGGGAGACCAATGCAATGGGTGGGTCCTAAATGGCTCTCCCAAGCCCCGCCTAAATCCTGTGGCCACTGCCTATGAAGGCTCGGTTGGTATTAACTTCCGCAGGTTCAGAAGGGCCAACCAGTTGTTTCAGCGGGATCGTTTAGTGCTGAGTCACATCGGTTTTTCTGGGAGATGCAGGTGAACAGGAGCTTGAATTCAGCCTATCTGGGCTCGGTGTGTGTTCTGAGAGTCCCAGACTGTTTGCCCCAGATCCACGTCAGCTCAGCATTGCCTAGTGATCCATTCCCTGGCTTTCAGGGTTTTCAGCATTCTCCCTGAGGTTTGTTTTCAGATATTGCATAGCACAGATGCCTGGGCTCCGGATCCAGGACAGAAGCCTAAGAGATTGATTGGTCAAGGCTTCAGGAACTGCCTCCAACCTGAGCCAAGTGGGCACAGAATCAAAGTCTGAATTAAAATATCTTTTAATTTTTAAGCTTATATCATTTCTATAATGAATACTGTGCTTTTAGTAAAGAATGACTATTTTTATGCACCTGGCTAATTTACAGTTTTGTTGTGTTCTTTGGTTTTATTTACAGTGAAGTTAAAAAAAGGTTACTGTTAAACCAAAACACAAAGAAAAGACCACCAACTCAAATTTTAAATCAAATCAAATTAAGATTGTATTGTGTACACAGAAGCTGGCCTTGACTGTCTCTTACAAGATTACATGCTAGAGATCATCATCCTGATCTTCACGAAAAAGTTTTTATAGCACAAAAAGTTACAAAGGAGGTGGGCATCTAAGGTACTTAAAGCTAACAAGATTTTGACAATCATAATACATGGCTAACATTTCAAGGTAGAAAATAAACTCAGCTCCAGATATTAGAATTTATGAGCTGCCACTGAGATTTAGAGAGAATTGTTATTTGGTCAGTGGGAGCCAGAATTTATGAAGCACCAGTAAGGTTTTAGAGAGGGTTGTTATCTGGTAAGGGAGAGCCAGGCATAGGTGAATTCAAAACACAGGTAGAAATTGCAAGCAAGTTTAAAACATCAAAATATCATCAGACCAAAGAGAAATTTTAGTTTTCTTACACAAAACAGAAATAAACTTTTTACCTCTAAAAGCTCTAAGAGAAGATTTTATTTTTTTGTATTTTCTCATATCTAATGGCTTCTGGCATTCGTTTGTTTGTGACCATAAATGCTTCTCTTCTGTATTTATGGGGCTTCCAAAACAAAAAATATAAATAAGCCCTTCTCATAGGAACATAACAGAGCAAGTAACTACCCTTTAACCCACAGGTCTGACAACCATATTATAAGATATGAAAGACCCTCCAATATGTTTGTTCTTCCAACCATTGTTTGCAAAGATTGACAAAAGTCAATTCATTGCACAGAATGAGTGAGATGAGTCTCTGCTCTGCAGTCCAGAACAGGAGGTAAAAGATCCCCCAAAGTGAGTTTAAGACAGGGCTTTACATGACATAGGTGACAATATCCTAAAAGCAAGAGGAAACACAAATTCAGAGAGAACCATACCCACATAATCTCATTTGACAGAATCAAATTCATAAGAGGAATGGAGGACAGAGGTAAATCTAAATGGATTTAATAATATTTTCTTTTTCTAAATTGCTATTAATGTCTCCCACAATTATAGAGTTCTGGATATCTTCAGTTACTACTTTATCATTACCTTCAACCTACAATGCATGAGGAACACTGAATTTACCCTCATACTCATTTACTTATCACTTATTTTTTTCTATAGAAATGCATATGTATATGAATATATTTTTTCCACATTTCCAAGACTCTACCCTGAAAATTTCTGTGATATCATTTCCCTGAAAGGCATTTTAATTATTTCATGTCAGTTCATCTAAATTTTCCATATTATGTGTTGGAAAAGTTGAGACAACTCTAAGGGCCTTCTTATTTAATGTTTATAAACTATAATTAAACGTCAACCTCCGTACCTCCAAAGAACTTAAGTCTCATTCACCTTTCTCATTCATAGTGCTTTATTTTTGAAGTAGGTAGCAGAAATTTTATTTTGAAGAAGAGTAAGTGATTTAAAGGCATTGAGTGTACTTTAGAGGATATCAAAAACCTATGGTTGTGGTTCTTAGAAAACCTTACCACTGAAATATCTGGATTACACACCAGGTTGGACACTGATACTATGCTTTCATGGGAAATGGTTTCTTGTTTGTGAATATTCTCTTTCCCTTTCCCCTATAGTCTTGGAAAATATGTGGATTGTGTGAAGTTTTAGAATGACTATTTTCAATACATTTATCATGGACCCAATTGATAATAGAAAACATCTATATACTGAAAAAAAAGACCCTTCACCAAGCCCTAAAGAAGTGATAAAATAATCTCTGTAAAAAATAACAATCATCCATTAAATTATTTTTTTAAATACTAAGAATAGGTTTAGTTAGTAATATATTAGTGTACTAGGAAAAGTGATATAAATGCAATTTTAATTTTTAAAGTTGTTTCTGATTACTACAAAGAGAGTATAAAAAGCTGGGTACATGGGCTGGAGTTGTGTCTCAGTTGTAGACTACTTTGCTAGAATGTGCCAAGCACTAAGTTTGATTCTCAGCAATACATATAAAGATTTTTTTGTTGTTTTATTTTTTAAATACATGACAGGGGAATGATACCAGAAAAAAAAAACTCATTTTTGTGCGCAATCTTGGAAGTTTACTGATGGTTTTGTGCAGAACAGAAAGCATAATGCATTTAGAATAGACTTTGGAAAAGGCATCCTGACTACCATATGGGTTCACTTTCATTCTTTCTGTGACCCATCCTTTTTTCTTCAAATTCAATCAGGAACCACCCCTGGGACAAAGGACTTTGTTGAAGGTGTTCCCACAAGTGGGCTTCAAGGTCTTTTACATTTGAAATAAGCCTTAATAATGCTCATTAACATCTTTGAGTTAGCCACCAGGTGTGTTTGAGTGAGGCCCATTATCCTGATTACATGGTCATTATACTATCTATTCTATTTTATACTTATTCTCTGTGAACAGAGAACCCTAGTTTTGGATATGTGAACAGACAGCTAGAAAACTAGGAGTTTATTCTGAGACCTATGAAGAGCTAAACTGAAGTTCTGGATTTCAGATTTTTGTTTGTGATTTGAGATACTGCTTCTGCTACATTTAAAAATCTCAGGACTCATGAAGAGAATAAGTTAAAAGCCAGCATCATCACATTTGTGAGGCCCTAAGAAATTCAAAGGGACCCTGTCTCTAAATAAAAATATTCTAAAAAGGGGTGGGAAAGTGAATCTGTGGATGAACACCGCTGGGTTGAATTTCTGGTACCAAAAAGAAAGCAACACACACAGCAAAAAATAATAATAATAAACAAACAAACAAACAAACAAAAAAACCCTCTTGAGTAAGAAGCCCTAAAATTAACACCCTCTCTCATGCCTGAATAGTATAAATGGATTTGGAGTTCTCTCCTGATAATTATCTCAGTCTTTACTATGCTGGACTCAGGGCACATGGAAGCCAACAAAGAGCTTTAGAAAGAAGCTGAAAACAACATACAATTATGGAACAAAATGCCCAGGTTTTCAACTGCTGATCTAAGCCTCACTAGACTAGTCAGAGGTAGGTGAAGGCTACGCTACCATAGAGAGACCCTCTGGCCACAAGATTCTGGAGAGGACCAGGAGGAGTCCCTAGCCTTAACTTCCAGTTTCCACCATTGCCTCTCCTGTCAGCTTTAAGCCACCTTCCTATGCAGTATCAATATAACAAAGCACTCTTACCATTTCCTGGCTCTCAGGGTACTCAGCGTTCTCCCTGTGGTTTGTTTTCAGATTCTGTATAGCACAGACACCTGGGCTCTGGATCCAGGACAGAAGTCTAAAAAAAGATTGAAAAAATGGTGGGATCCAGACACCAAGGGAACAGAAAATTGTGAAAACCTCCCCCTCATCACTGGTTGTGTGGGAAAATTGGACAATTCTCACCTAAGTGACTGATTGTTCAAGGCTTCAGGTACTGCCTCCAACCAGAGCCAAGTCGGAACAGAATCAAAGTCTGAATGACAGGCCACTCTATTGCCAATGTTATCCAACTACAGATCAAGGCTGAGAATGTTGCTTAGTCAGTAGAATGCTTGTTTTGCTGATATAAAGCCATTGACTCAGTCCACTGCACTACACGCACACACTCCCCCCCCCAAAAAAAAAAACAGATTAAGTAAAGGACTTTGGGGACCAGGGTTATGGATCAGTGGTAGAGAACTTCCCTAGCATGCATGAGGTACTGGGTTGAACACCCAGCACCACATTAAAAAGCCACCCAAGAGGGGACGTGGCTCAAGTGGTAGCACATTCGCCTGGCATGCAGGCTGTCCAGGATCGATCCTCAGCACCACATACAAACAAAAATGTTGTGTCTGCCAAAAAACTAAAATAAATATTTTTTAAAAGCCAACAAATAAACTACTAATAATACTGTGTCCATCTACAACAAAAAATATTCAAGAAAAAAAAAGACTGTGTATTGGACTTGTGCACCCTCACTACAGAACTCATAAACACTTTTTATAAGTAATATATTCATATATGTGTTCAGACAGTGTATAAAATTCTCCTGTGATGTCTTTTCAAGTAACTTATATTACAGGTATGCTTCACAACCCTGAAATCCTCCCCACCTCACTTCTTCTTTTCTTCTTTTCTTCTCCTCTTCTTCCTCTTCTTCTTCTTCTTCTTCTTCTTCTTCTTCTTCTTCTTCTTCTTCTTCTTCTTCTTCTTCTTCGCCTGTTAATTTCATTAAATGCCTCTGTATGGGGTTATTTTAAGGCAAAGTTTTCTTCCAATAATAGGACCTAGCCCAGAGAGAAATGTATTGACACCTATAACTGTTTATAAGGTTAAAACAATTTGTGAATAAATATGTATATATTTTTTAAGAAAATGATATCACAATCACTTTAATATATATTTTGTTTAATTTTTCTATTCTTTGTCTCATTAAAAAAAAAACAGTTTTAGCTTTAAACTCATTGGCAATGTCCTTATATCCCTTTCCCCCAAAAAGTGACTCACAAGTATAATTCAAATTATTGAGATTCATAAATTTTCTTTTATTTTAACTAGTGAAGTCTAAAGTTTTTCTATTTATTTTCACCTTTAAATAAAGCCCACTTTTTATAGCTTTCTTTTTGTGCAAATTACCTTTAACATTCTGCAAATTTTACCCCCATTCTGATCACTTTGGACTATTGATGTTTTGATGGAGAGGGTCTCAAAGTGGTCATGCACAAGGTAGGAAATGGATATAGTAAGATATAAGACTGGTGATTGCTGAGTATGTAGATTTTGCTATACAAAGTATTGGTGGATGATATGGGGTAGGGAGAAAAAGAGCAATGAAAAAAAGAAGAAGAAAAACTTGAACAGTAGAGGGGTTCACATGCTACAAATCTACAATGATAGCGTGAATATAGAGGGTAGTGTTCTTGGAAGCAGCAATAAAATTTGAGGGAAAGAAAAAGGTAAGTTTTTCTACAGTTCCAAAGTGAGAGAGCCAGGTGAATGGGTTCTGTGTTCAATTCTTTCCACCTAGGAGTGAAATTTATAGTTCAAAGGGTATATCTCAGTAAGTAATAAAACACTATTTCTATGTACCTTTACACTTTTCATGGCTACAAGCTGACTTTGACAATTCCAGTCACATTACATCTTTGCACGTGTTAGCTATTCATTAATTAATTCATTCATTACATTATTTATTTGTTTTTTATTAATTTACTTTTTCTTTAGTTGTCATTGTTTTTACATTACTGGTGATTACATAATTGCATAAATATTCTGAATGTTGACTTTTGGTTAAATATTGTTTTATGTGTTTATTCATACATTTAATTTTCATTGAAATGTTTTTCCTTTTTCAAGTCTGATTTATATTAGACCTCAATCTTCATTTATGAAGAATAGATAAAATCACATTATTCCAAAAAACTCAAGATTTATCATCTTTGCAGAACCCTAATCGCCCGATACAGTTGACCCAGTCTGGGTCAACTAAAAGCTGTGTCAAAAGTTCTCTTTTTTCTTATATACACTTTAATAAAGGATTTCTCTCTCACTTTTATATTTTGGAGAGTAGATTAACTTCCCAACCAGTAGTTAATAACCTAGATGAGTTTTCCAACTAACTCACTATTACTTTTAAATTATTTACATCCTTGACATTAAGAGTGTCACTGATTACTTTTTTTATTTTTTCAAGATCTCTCTCTCTCTCTCTCATATGACAAATTGAAATCAGATATGTTTTTTTTAGTAAGAAACACTCTCAGACTTTAATAAAATATTCTATAAAGTAAAAGGGTTTCACTGATTTTCTTGGAGCCTCACTAAGTTACGGAGGCTGGATGACTTCAATCTAGGTTATAGATGTTTGCAATATATATATATATATATATATATATATATATATATATAGAGAGAGAGAGAGAGAGAGAGAGAGATAGATATAGATACATATTCACTGCGTAAATACAGAGGGTAGTGTTCATTTTATTCTTTCTCTTGGGGACTGTGCCAGAGTTATCTTCTTCTTTCACTTCTACCTTATTTCTGCCTCCAAAGAAACTACTCTTTAACCTCATAATACCATTGATCCACCATTCAACTTTTTAAATCTGAACTCTTGAGCTGGTCATTCTTTCCCTCTTTACTTCACAGCACTTTTTTCTCTACCCGTACGTATTCTACCAATACTTTTTTCATGAATACTCACTATTACATACTCAGTATCCAACAAGTTCACATCCTGATCCATCCCTGTTCTGCCTTTTCCATGAATCACTTTGAGATCCCCTCCACCCATATAGCAATAGTCCAGAGTAAGGTCAGGTAAGGGTGTTATATATGCAGGTTTTAAAAGTCATTTACAGGAAGAGAAAAGGGAAATTGCATGGAAATGAAGGGAGACCCTCATTGCTATACAAAATTACATATAAGAGGTTGTGAGGGGAATGGGAAAATAAACAAGGAGAGAAATGAATTATGGTAGATGGGGTAGAGAGAGAAGATGTGAGGGAAGGGAAGGGGGGATAGTAGGGGATAGGAAAGGTAGCAGAATACAACAATTACTAATAGGGCATTATGTAAAATTGTGGATGTGTAACTGACGGGATTCTGCAATCTGCATTTGGGGTAAAATTAGGAGTTCATAACCCACTTCAATCTAATGTATGAAATATGATATGTCAAGAGCTTTGTATTGTTGTGAACAACCAACAAAAAAAGTCATTTACGTAACAATAAGCCTATTAAAATTGGGATTTATTTTGTCTTAGGTTAAAAAAGAAAATCTGCAGACTGCACTGTTAAACTAAATTGTTTAAAATTCATTAATTTCAATAATTTGGAAAAATTCTATAAAAAGGAGAATAAAGAAAAGAACATAATAGATAAAATTGACAAATTTGAAGACACACCAAATATACATATCAGACAGTGTCATATATCGGTGCTTTCAAAAGACAAATTAATTTGAAATAAATGTAGTTAATGTGAGATGTAGTAATCATTTATTAATTATATATAATGGTAGTATACATGTATATCTACAAAATGCATCTCATATAATTATGAATATACCTTGCAAAAAAAATGAACTCTACAGTAATTTTTTTTTTAATTTTGCTGACAACACTATAAATACCTACATCTAGGTTTATGTATTACCAAATGTTCAGGATACATTCTGTACTTTATAAATGTTTACAACTGACCCACAGACCTTTTTTTTCAATTTTTATAAGGAGTAGTACTTATTTTCAGTTAGAACATAATGCCATCATTTATCTTTAATTTTTAAATATTTTTAAAATTATATATGACAACAGAATGCATTAAAGTTCTTATTACACATACAGAGCACAATTTTTCATTTCTCTGGTTTTATACAAATTATATTTACATGAATTCACTTCTTTATATGTGTACTTTATATAATAATATACATCATATTCCATCATCATTTCTAACCCCATGATCCCTCCCCTCACCTCGCAACCACCAAAAGATCATTTTGATACACACTGCTTTATGATAATAAGTTATAGAAAAGACTATATACCTTATAATAATATGAACAGATAAAGTTTTGTAACTAATACATAAAATAATAATAATAATAATAATAAACTTGCCATTTAGACATTAATAAATTATACATCTAACACTACTGAGATCTTTTCCAAAAAAAACTGACATCTTTTCCAAAAAAGAGGGGGTTATTTGTGAAGGAAAATGGTATTCTATGCTTTCTTAATATTGAGAATAAATTATTTTAAAAAGTAATATATATTTCAATATAAAAATAAAATAGAACTAGGTTCCATGGCACACACCTCTAATCCCTTTGGATTGTGAGGATAAGGCAAGATAATCGTGAGTTTAAAGCCAGCCTCAGAAACTTAGCAAGGTCTTAAGCAACTATGTGTGACCCAGTCTTTGTGTTCCCCTGATTTAAGTTTCCAGTAAGAAACAACAACAACAAAAAGAATACAGAGTATTGATAAGGACACAAAACAAATTCTCATGAACTAAAGATGGAGTAGAAATTGCTGTTATTTCATCATGAAAACTTTCATACATATATATATATATATGAAATACACCTCATCAAGCTTAGATCTGTAGAAATTATAGTATGTGTGTACCATGACAGTGTAAAAGTATGTGATAGCATAAGGCTAGAGCTATATTTGTCAATACAGTGGAAATCTGTGGCCTAGGAGGAAAGAGGAGGTGATTCAGAAAAATAAAAATCATAAAGTTTGAGAAAAATTGGTTTCTGGAGCCCAGAAAGCCTTTTGGTTTAATTAGAGTACAAAATACCACATAAGTATTATACTGAAGTTACATCTGTTAAATACATCACATATATAATGGATTTCAAGGAAAATATGTGGAACTTATCACAAACTAAATAAAAATTTACAAAAGCACATAAAATAGCATGTGTGTAAATAAAACTAATCATTACAAAGACAACTATTTTAACTCAATTTAATATATAATATTTTCCTATCAATATTTTAGCATGTTTTTCTTTAAATACAAGAGAGCTGGACCTGTTGGTGCACAATTGTAATCCCAGTACCTTGGGAGGCTGAGACAGGTGTATTGTGAGCTCAAAGGCAGCATCAGCAAAAATGAGGCCCTAAGCAACTCAGAGAAACTCCGTCTCTAAGTGTCATAAAAAAATAGGTTTGGGGATGTGGCTCAATTCCCCTGAGTTTAATTCCAAGTACCAAATAAAAGAAAAGAAAAGAATGGACCAAAAAAATTATCTTAGAAATAAAATATATGTAAAATGCCCCAAAACCTTTAATAAAAAAAATAATATATTGTTATGAGACACATTTAATGTATATTATAAAACTATATTGCAATAATACAGACCAATATATCATAATATGAATCAAATCTGAAACCATATGTAGATCAATAGTATTGTTAAGAGCAATAGAAAGGCATATGTAAAACCGACCATATGAAAAATAACATTAGACGTGAATGAATGAATCTATCCAACCTAAAGTTAGAATCGGGACATAGTGGCAAAGTTCACTGTTAGAGTGTGTGGGCAGAATGTGCAAGATAGTCAGTTCCAACCTTAGCAACACTGTCAAAAGCAAATATTAAGAGGGAATGATGTTGAAAATAAAGCAGATTATTAAATGAGACACTCTCTCTCCATCTATAGATACATTTAAAGAGAAAACTACTGTGAGTGTATCTTTGGCAAAATCATGAATGAGTAGAGAGATTTAGATACACTGGATATTAGTCTGGTTTTAAGAAATGTACCATATTTGAAACAAAATTCCCAATTACTATCATCACCTCTAGTGAACAGAAATGTGAGAGAGGGGCTGAGGATGTAGCTCAGTTTTTAGAGTGCTTGCCTTGTATGCACAACGCCCTGGGTTCAATCTCTAGCACCATAAAAAAAAGAAGGAAATATGAAAGAAATGATACAAAAAATGGTGATATCTAGGAGCCATAAAATCCTTCACAAGTGTTTCATCAGCTGTGACCAAGACACAAAAATACCCAAATATCAAAGCTGTCTATTAATCTCAACAAAAAAATCTGCCAGCATATATTCCCAATTGCTGCTGCTGACAGATGAAGTTCACTCTAGCTTGTATTATAGGTGAAATAGGGAGGAATCCAGTAAACTACTCTTAGCTTGAGTGAGATTTTAGCACTTTCTGAATCCTGCCCCAACCCTGATACACTAGTAACAATGCCAGAGCTACCAATTCCTCCTAGAAAACGTTTTTGTTTTTTTTGTGGGTGTATGTATGTCTGTATTGAACATTTCAAATTTAACACATTTTGTTTATGTTACTATGTCCCTGATACACTAGTAATAATGCCAGAACTACCAATTGCTCCTACAAGGTTCTTTGTGTGTGTGTGTGTGTGTGTGTATGTGTGTGTCGATGTGTGTACTGAATATCTCAACTTTAACATATTTTATTTACGTTACTATGTCCTGACGTTCCAAACTCTAGAACCATAAGGTGATTGAGCTTATGTAAATCTCTGTAGATTTCAAACAAATGAATTTACATTCTTTTCCCAGCACTTTTATGAACTATGATACCAAACAGCAGTTCGGAAAGGAGGTTAAAACAATGATTCCTGTTTATTCCAACAAATCTTTACAGAATAGTCTTACATTGGCTACTTCATATAAACTTTCCACAGGGATAAAATGCACCAGTCAAAGATATTTTCTGTAACTTGGGCAGTGTTGTTGAAAAGGTTATTATAATAATCTGAAAGAGCTAGGTGTGGTGGCAAATATACTAGAGGCTGGAGAGGCAAGTCAGGAGGATTGTGATTTTAAAGACAGCCTTAACCACATAGCAATGCTATAAGCAACTTATTGAAATGTTAGTGATATATCACCTGTCTAAAAAAAAAAAGGACTGGGGAAATAACTCAGTGGTAAGCACCCCCAGGAGTTCAATTCCTAGCACCAAATCACACCAAATTAAACAAATATCTGAAAGATAGTAGAAACTCCAGAGTATAGGTGTATATGTATAGATAAAAATGTTGGTACAATATAAAGTTAATAAAGATACTTTTGAAAAAAATTCATAGTTCTTTTTTTTAAAGAGAGAGAGAGAATTTTAATATTTATTTATTCATTTTAATTTTCGGCAGACACAAAATCTTTATTTATACATGGTGCTGAGGATAAAACGCTGTGTCGCAGGCATGCCAGGCAACCACACTACAGCTTGATCCACATTCCCAGCCCCTATCATGTTTCTTAAAAGCTCAAAATAAAAATGTCATATAATCCACTAATAAAAAAATTTTTGAAGCAGGGTATTATTGTGAATGTCTGTACTCTCAGTGGCTTGGGAGGATGAAACAGGAGGAACTTAAATGCAAGACCAGCCTCAGAAACTTGGCAATGGCTTAAGTGACTCAGTGATATCCTGTCTTGTTAAAAAATAGGGATGTAACACAGTGGTAAAGTGCCTAAATAAATAAAAATAAATAGCAATTCTTGGTTTAAAAATGCCCTATAACCCAGTAATTATAATTCTGGATAAATATCTAATGAAATTGGAACACTTTTGTGAAAGAAATTACTTCACTTCCATTTTCATTGTAGGTTTATTCACAGTATCTAATAAAAGGAATCAAATGAAGTGCCTTTTAGATGCATGGTATTGATGAAAAAGGTTCCTTCCAGCTGCAGATCATCCATCTACTTGCCTTAAAGACTGCATACTTATAATTCAAACTGCTCCCTAAAAGGCAAGACTCAGATATGGATTTTTCTGAGTACTCCAAGAGATTTTGGTACCTCTGGACAAATTGTGTAAGACTTTTCTAAAACTAAGGAATAGGTAAGTTTTGGAGTTTGGAATGTGGAAAACATACAGTAAATTCCTCAAGGGGGAATCTTAATTCAGACACTGTGATAAGGTGTCTGAGTCTGGGGAAGAAAAAGGAAGTAAAATCAGAGTTTGATATAAAACTAGACTTTACTTCACTGATTTCTAGTTTATTGATTTAATCCAAACAGATATTCGAAAATGGTTAAAGTTACTAATTAAAATTTATGTAAAACAGGTATTTAAAAAGTACCAGGAAAGATGTGAAGGTGTGGCTCAGTGGTACAGTGCTTGCCTAGCATATATAAGCCCTGAGCTTAATTCTCAGCACCACATATAAATAAATAAAATATAAGTAAATATTAAACTAAATACCAGGTAAGGGTTTAGGGTTGTTGCTCAGTAGTAGAGTGCTTGGCTAGTATGCATGAGGCAGTCTGTTTGATACTGGACCCACATTAATAATAATAATAATAATAATAATAATAAAGATAAAGATACTTTGTTCATCTACAACTAAGAAAAAAATTATTTTAAAAAAGTACAACAGTGCTATGGCCTGTAACATTCTAATTATCTGTGTGCTAATTAAGCCCTTGCAATTGAACTTACTTGTTATTTAAATTAAAGTCCAGTTCCACTTTTATTTCCTGCCACACCAGGACAAAGGAGTTTGCTTGAATATTTGGAATGCTTCTAAATGTAATTTTATTAAAGTTGTCTTACATATTTAAAAACTAAGTTGAAAGCAAACTTGGTAGCACAGGCCATAACCCCTGTGGCTAAGAAGAATTATACATGGGTATCATGAGTTCAAATCTACCCTCAGCAAAAGAAAGGCACTAAGCAACTAAGTGAGACACTCTCTATAAATAAATACAAAAAAGGACTGGGGATGTGTTACAGTGCCCCTGAGTTAAATACTTGGTAAAAAAAAAAAAAAAAAAGAAAAAAGAAAAAATTCAATTGAGGACAAATAAATTAAAGAAACAAACAACAACAACAACAAAAAACAACAATCTTAATTTTGGAAAATTTACTATTGTGAGGAAGGCCTTAGGCCTGGGCTAAAAAACTCCATTTTAAAAACTTCAGTTTGAAACCTGCAGTCTCAGCAGGCATGCCTACAGAAGCCCTGCAGTATTGCCCTCAGACATAAACAAATCACTTCACCTCACCTTGATAAACAGAGTGCGCCTCTGGCAGGTTGTCCTCGCCTAATAAGAGGGAAGGGTGAGGGCTGGGGATGTGGCTCAAGCAGTAGCATGCTTGCCTGGCATGCGTGTGGCCCGGGCTCGATCCTCAGCACCACATACAAACAAAGATGTTGTGTCCGCCAATAACTAAAAAAATATATATATTTAAAAAGTTCTCTCTCTCTCTCCCCTTCTCCCTCTCTCACTCTCTGTTTAAAAAAAAAAAAAAAAGAGGGAATGGTGAGAAGACCAAAGTGCAGACCACCAGACCAGATGTTTTTGGCCCTAGAGTAAATGATGCCATGGAAAAATTTGGTGGTAACTAACAAGGATTTAAAAAAGGGTAAAAAAAGCTGCAAAATTTAGTATAAATAGTAGAGCAAATAAACAGATGTACAGCCAGCTCAATAAAAAATGCACTTGAGCTGGGGAGGCTGATGAGGACTTGGAATGACATCTCATCACTTCTCATCATTTGTATTATCCTCATCACTCTGAAGCTCTACAGCCACACATTAGTGAGAAGGAGAAAGGTAAAAGATTATGTGATGTTCTTCTCATGTGATGAAAACTTAATTTCAATGGAGAGAAACCCAATGGGAAAAATATAACCAAGAGGCAAGATCTCCCACACACCCAAAATATATACTTTTATGAGTAAAAATTTTATCAAGATTACTTTCAAATTTCATTTAACTTTTGTGCTGTCTGGTCTTATGAGAATGCAAATTTTATTTTAAACTTCTAAGCAATGTTCTAAGGCATTAATATTTTCCCAGAGGGAAAAACAATATAATGCACTAGTATAATTTAAAAATTTCTAGTTATTCATAATAAAAATTAAGAAGGACAGCTTAAATCAATTTAATAACTTAAATAACTATATCCAAAACATTATTATTTTTTAAAATATAAATTGACAAATAAATAAATGTATTTTTCAAGCTTGATCCTGAAATTCACTCTTGACCTCTCAGGGAAATCTATGTTCACCACAGCTATATTCCATGTTTGAGATATATAAATACCTTGACCTCAGCAAGGTGAAAAAAAAATGGACAACTCAGTTCTGTGTCATAGGTTATGGAATAAACATACCAAACAACATTCTCTCAGGGTCAAAGAACAGGAGAGACTCTGCACTTTGAGAGAGCAGCCATTTACATCTCAGAAGTGTACAAAAGTGGATACTGTTTCTCACAGGATTCTGGGCACAGATCTATTTTTATTTTAGATATCATACTCTAGGTCATCAGATCATCAGTAACCCAGAAACTAGAGTCTAAACATTTTTCTAAAAAATTTATTTTGCATTTTTGTCTTTAGCCTAATGCCAGGTTTAGATTTCAATTTTCTTCTTTAGTATGGAGTACTCTGAGAATATCATCAAACATTAAAGGCATAGAAGTCTACACATATTTTCATATAATTCAATAAAACCTGTCAAGAGATTAATGTTTAAATTTGAATTAATAAAAATTTAACCAGTACCTATAAGGCACAATGTTTTTCACATAACTTCTGTTCCACATGTGATTGAATCCTGGCATTCATCCTATTTAGTGAATTAGATATCTATCACTGAATTAGAAAAAACTATATAAAAATTATTGTCTCAAGTGTGGGCTTATCATCAATTAAGGCTGGGTTCATATGGGATCTTTTTACTGCCTTAGGTGATAGTTGGTAAGGTTACTGAACTTCAAAGGGAGATATGGTTGCCAGAAAAGCACCCTTCTTCTCAGAATCAAATAAATTAAGGTGGGATCATTCTCATGGAGATGACAGTGTTATGAAACCAAAAACGAAGTATCAAAATGTTTCCTGACTAATACACTCTCATAGTCACAGATTTACATAAGTCACACACAAAAAAATAAGAGCTCAGATCCAAAATTTGGGAAATATACTCTGCACTTTGGCTACAAGGAGTAAAAACACATTGTCAACTTTATGTGTACAGATAGGCTAAAGAATTCCTAATATATTGAAACTTGGTATCATTCTGCTTTTTGTAATGAATGAGGTTTACATAGCTGTTCAGTGTGAAAGAATATTTGAAAGGTCTCATGAATATTAAGTAAATTTACTGGAATTCAGGATCAATTCTATGTGACCCCAAAGCCACAACTCACATCCTCTAGACTACATGAATTACCAATCTTTCATTATTGTCTTAGAAGTTAGATAGTGGCACAAAAAAGCAGAATATTTCTTTTTGTACCAAGAACTGGACTCAGAACACTTTATCACAAATCACATCTCTAGCCCATTTGTTTTTAAAGACAAGCCAAGTTCTCACTAAGATGCTTAAGGCCCCACTGAGTTGCTGAGTCTAGCCTTGAACTTAAAATCCTTCTTTCTCATCCTCTTGAGTCACTGAAATTACAGACATGCATTTCAATATTGGCTCTTGTTTTCTGGTTTAAGAACAGGCAAAATTGAAATGCTAAGCAGAGAAACAGCTGTTATAATAACCCCTTTGTTAATTCTGGCTTATTTCCTAAGGTTTAAATATTGAAACCAATATTTCAATGTATATTGAAGGTAACATCATCTATTATAGTCAACAGTCTGATTCTATAAAGACATGTTTTACTGTCTAAACTTTTATTTAATTTGAAAAGGCTAGTCAATATATTTGAACTTCTGGTTTTTCTACTGGCATTATTAGGATACTAGGTTCAAACCATACAGCCTATGGAAAATTAAGGTGTGGTTATAGCTAAAGAGAAGAGTATATGATAAATAAAATTTTAAACTCACAAGGATGAGGTATTTTCTTTGTTTTTTTTTATGTATCCTTGGTGAATAAGATAGAGTACACAGTCAAATCTTAAATCATACAAAGCAGGCTCTATTTCTAGTTAATAAAGAAAAATATCAAATACAAAATGTTGTGTTGCAAAATCACATGATACTTGGTTTGTTAACAGCAGCACAGGAATGGATTTCTGCCATATTCAGTTGTATGTATATTCTGGTTTTTTTTTATATTTTTTTAAAGAGAGAGTGAGAGAGGGAGGGAAAGAGAGAGAATTTTAATATTTATTATTTATCAGCAGACACAACATCTTTGTTTGTATGTGGTGCTGAGAATCGAACCCGGGCTGCATGCATGCCAGGCGAGCACGCTACCGCTTGAGCCACATCCCCAGCCCTGTATGTATACTCTGGTTCAACAAAATAATATCAGTATTACTTCAAAACATATTACATCTTTAGTTTCAGCCACACAGCAGTTGATCAATAATACGTTGAAAGAGTGATGAGCTTGTCAGGATACCACCTGGAGATCACTTTTAGTAATCCTAGGCAGGGGGATTGTGTTCTAGTCATATCACAATACAGTGTATTTTTTGTGGCCTGTGGATGCAGAGCTCTTACTTCCTTGCTAATAGATCATTCAGGTGTGTAGATTTTTTGATGATGAATCCCAAAAGTGTGGATCATTGGAAAGGCCAAACATGGCTATAGCTACTCTGTTGTTGATGCTTCCAACAGGTTGTTGTTACTATTATTATTATTATTACTATTATTATTATTTATTGAAGTAATAAATACCCTGATTTAGTGTATTAATTCAGTGTCATGAACATTTTTTGAGCATATGTTTATTATATAAAATATTGACCATTCACTTTTGTTTTCTGTCTTATATATAAAAAGACCTATGGAATGATGCAGGAATCTAAGGGCTGAAGGCTCTGGACTGTCTGGGAGCTATTGTGCTTTTTTGTATAAGCATGACTACACTGCCAACTCTGCCTCACATCTCTCAATTGCTAGAGAACCGAATTTTACATCCTGGTTCTCAACATCCACACAGCAACTGGCAAAGTCTTTAGGATATTTGCAGGTGAGAGATATCTCAGTCCTGATAGATTAATAGAGGTTGTTAGGGGAGTGGTGGTACCTATGGACAACAAGAAACATACAATACTTAGTTGCCTCAGTCCTATTACAGTGGACTTTTATGAAGAGTTGTGATATAATGGGATTAGTTCCTTGTAAGCAGAAATAAGGATTCTGACTGCACTGTGGGCAAACATGAACCCTGCAAGTTGAAGTGTCAATGAAGTGTTGAAGCCTAGGCCCCAGCTCCTGGCCAAAGAAAAAAGTGGCAGCAGTGGCATATATGATTTGGAGAAGTAGTCAAAGGAGTCATGTGCAACTGCTCTGGCCATGGGATGAATGGTTTCTATAGATCTGATAGCAAAAACTGATGCAAGTATATGAGAGACTACCAGAATAAGGAATTGCAAGATAATGAAGAGGTCTAGGAATCCAAAATACATCCAGTAGAGTAAGATCTCTGTATTTTGAAAATACCTATCAACCTTCCCCATTGTGATGTTGAGTCTGTAGAGAAGAAGAATGATAAAGGCCTTCAAGTCCAGTTATTGGATGATGCATAAAATGAAACATCAGTAGCCAATGGCTCCAGTGAACAACTGGCATTGCCAGCCCAGGCATCCAAGATTAACATATTTTACCTGTTAAGCAGAACTGATGGGCTTAAAAAAATAATTTACCCAGGTGTTAAGAGAGCAAAATTATTATTATTTTTGTCTATAAGAATTAGAGATAAGCAGTATTCTGTGTTGCACCCTAAAAATGGTGAGATTAGCATTGCTCCTTACAGTAGAAGTTGTAAAATCCTCAATTCCATGAGGCATTTAAGGCGAAAAAAAATTCAAAAAGACCAACTGTGTTAGTACAGCTTATAGGGGGCTATGTTTTAACAAGTAGGCAAGGTCATAAACACTCAGATTCAATTTATGTACTCAAGGTCAAAAACATTTGTTTGTGAACATGCTCTTACATCAGTCAAATGTTGTTGATGTGCCTTCTTTGTCTGACCTGCATAAAAAAGTTTCTATTTAATAACTTTGCGGGCTGAGAGATAGAAGCATGAGGCTGGTTATGGGCTATTGGTGCCTTCAGAAGTAGCAAGCCTACCATCTCAAAAGTTCCTCACATCTGGTGAATAGGTAGCCTCCACCCTGGGAACAAATTTTTACCCCTCAAACATCAGATAAAGCTCTAATCTCTAGAGTATACAAAGAACCCAACAAGTTAAACAACAAAAAAGCAAATAACCCAATCAACAAATGGGCCAAGGACTTGAACAGAAACTTCTCAGAAGAGGATATACAATCAATCAACAAATACATTTAAAAAATGCTCACCATCTCTAGCAATCAGAGAAATGCAAATTAAAACTACTCGTTTTGAAAAACCAACAATAAAAATTAAAAAAAAATTAAAAATACTCTAAGATACCATCTCACTCCAATAAGGATGGCAGCCATTATGAAGTTGAACAACAATAACTGCTGGCAAGAATGGAGGGGGGGAGGTGCACTCATACATTGTTGGTGGGACTGCAAATTGGTGCAGCCAATTTGGAAAGCAGCATGGAGATTCCTTGGTAGGCTGGAAATGGAACCACCATTTGATCCAGCTATTTCCCTTCTCAGACTATACACAAAAGACCTAAAAAGAGGCATCAATGTTTATAACAGCACAAGTCACAATAGCTAGAATGTGTAACCAACCTAGATGCCCTTCAATAGATGAATGGATTAAAATGTGGCGTTTATACAAAATGGAATATTACTCAGCACTAAAAAATAAGATCATGGAATGTGCAGGCAAATGGATGGCATTAGAGCAGATTATGCTAAGGGAAATTAGCCAATCCTAAAAAAACAAATGCCGAATGTCTTCTCTGATATAAGTGGGTGACTCAAAATAGGATAGGGAGGAAGAGCATGAGAAGAAGACTACCACTAAATAGGGAAGAGAGGTGGGAGGAAAAAAGAGGGAGAAGGGGAGTTGCACAGAAGATGGAAGGAGGACCTCATTGTTGTACAGAATACATATATGATGTTGTGATGAGAAAAAAATAAAGTGTGTTGTTTTGGGCCACAGTTTAATTGGAATGATGCCTGGCATTTTGCTAGAGGGAATGGTTGAAAGGTGACCCTGCTCTGGAATAGGGCAGCTCCAGGATCCAGGATTAGGGCGGATCCTGCTGCCTTGGGAGCCCACTACTTGGAGTTGCCATTGAGTTCTCAGGGGCGTTCAGGGAGAATTGGCAAGGTGAGCCCAGTGGAGGGAGTGTGTTCCCCGAGAAGTGAGTGTAGAGTGCCAGTGAGAGTTCGGGAATAAAGACCTGCTGTTTGAACCTACAAGGCTTTTGTGGTGGCTTGGTTATTTGTGCCCAGACAGACTGTGGCAGTGTGTCACATTAGATTGAAGAAAGAGAAACGATGGGAGACGAGGGCAGGAGTAGGGAGGATAGGAAGGGCAGCAAAATATAATAGACGATATGATTGATGTATGTACATTCCATGTATGTATTATATGTCAAAATACGTTCTGCTGTCATGTATGACTAAAAAAATTATAAAAGTAAAACATATGGTAAAAAAAAAGTTCCTCACATCTTCTTTCAACTGCTTGAGCCCCAAACATTGCTTTTTTGATATGAGCCCCTACACAGCAGCCACAGATGTGAAACTATTTTCAATTTGAGTCTATCACAAATTCTCTGCTTTATGCAAAGAGTATTGTGTTGTTTTGTACACATGCTCCCAGATAATATTTATAGAGTGGATATTTAGTGTATTGTTTATTTTAGATTACATATATAGCCTTAATGTTGTCTCTCCCTCACTTTTTTACGTAGTGTTTTATGTTTCATATTCTCCATTTATAAAACTTTTTTGATACAAATACAGTGGTTTTGTTGCAGTTTCCATGCCATGCTGCATTTTTGTCATGACTGTAATGAAATATATCTGTTTGATATATTTGAAAATATTTTTGATACTGAACAGCTGTATAAACCTCATCTATTACAAAAGGCAGAATTAGTGCCATAATATCAGTAGTCCTTTAGCCTTATCAGTGTAGAGAAATTTGGTAATGCGATTTTACTCCTACTCTAGCCAAATGCAGAATGTATTCTCAAAACTTTGGATCAGGAATTTTCTTATTGTTTATGGCTTATATAAATGTGTGGCTATGAAAGAGTACTTTTCAGGTACCTAGTCAGGAAATATTTTTTAATAATTTTCTTTTCCTTTTAGAATACTGACTCCTTGATGACAACAAGTCCATCTTAATTTATTTGATTCTGAGATATCATGTGAAGAAGATTCACAGTAATCAGGTCCAGAACCAAGGCAGGTTTTTCCTGGCATGGAGTGGATGACCTGTTGAGGAGAGGGTCATAGAAAGAAGTTGAGGCTCTCCCTGTCCAGATGAGATTATAGAGTTTGAGAGTGATGAGGATCTCATCAGGAGAATGATGATAAGTAATGAAATGTCAGTCCAGTTCCTCACCAGGCTTTCCAGCCCGAGTGCATCCTTGTTTCAGTTGGTGAATCCCTGTTCATTAGCTCTATTTTCACACTAAATTTGGGGGCTTTATGAGCCCCCTTGCAATCCTTATCAGCTACCACCAGATTTCTCCAGGACATCATTTACCCTGGGGACAGAAACATCTGGTCTGATGGTCTCCACCCTTATTTTCTCACTTTATCTTCTTATCAGGAGAGGACAGCCTGCCAGAGTCTTCACTCTGTTTATCAGAGTAAGGGGAAGTCATTGTCTGAGGTCATACTTGAGGGTTTCAAACTGGAGTTTTTAAAATGGAGTTGCTTAGGCTCAGGCCTAAGGCCATTCTCACCATTCACCCACTTGATTCACAATGAACATCCTGGGGAAGGGGTGCCTAAGTTTGGCACTGTGAATCATCCATTCCATTGGCCAAAGGCCGGACTTCACATATGTCCAAAAGTCACTTCTCATTGTGGTTTTTTTGCATTGTTCCATAACCACCACTATTGACCATAGTTGAATTACATCTGGTTAAAACCAAAGTGTTTGCAAGGTACCCAGGGATTGAAATGATAATGTAATCAAAATCAAGTGGTATGATAGGGTTGAGACATTTATAAATTTGTCTTGCATGTAAGTTCCAATGAACTAATTCTGTTACATTGTCCCAGTTGATTCTTATAGTCACTGTAAGGCTCTCAAACTCTCTGAGATACATTGAATCCAAATATTGACTAAAATACAAAAATGAGGGTGGTTCCTATAATTATATATACATAGGCATTGCAATTCCAACTTCCATCAATCTGTGTTTATTAAAAGCAGGACTCTGTCCTCAAATCACCTCCTGGGAATGATGTGGGCAGAAAAACAAAAGATGGAGTTCTCACTGTTCCATTATAAGCTCAGGATTTAGATCTCCAATGGCTCTTTTTGCTTAAAAAATAATGTGACTTTCCAGTGTTTTGTACCCTGTGAATGACTCTTGCAGGATTTCAGAAACTGTGAGAACATGGGTCTGTTTTCCAGTCCAGCCACATACACACCCCACAGCCTTGGCTAATTGCTCCAGCAAACCCCCTGCTCATTCCACATCTGCCAAGTGGGACTTATGCAGTTCTGGATCCTATGGTGGAATTGGGGATCAAAGAACAGGCTCTGGGGATGAGTGGGAGACTCCACATGACTGGAAGCCTTGTAAAACCAAGGTATGCCTGGGAGCATTTTGGGCCTGAAAGACATTAGTTTGCAATGCTTGGCCCGATTGGCTTCTGGGGGAAATTTAGCAGGAAACCTACTCTGCATTTAACATGCTTGTTTTGGTGCCAATAAACTCATAGAGAGACAAAGGGGCAAGAAAAATGATAAGGCTGTGGTACACACACAGATCACATGTGCTTAGCAATGTTAAACTCTTTATGCTGATTCCTTATTAAAAAATGGGAAGAATAGGACCCACCTCATTGAATTTTCAGGAAGACTGAGAGATTCGGGTGGGCAAAGCATCGAGCCCCATGTCTGGCATACAGTAAGCTCTGTAAATTTTATCTGTGTTTTAGAAGACAATTTAAAATGTTTCTTCCTCCATAGACAGTAACATCCTGATATCTTCTCTTTCTGCTTTTAGAAGAGTGGACTCACCCTGACCATCCCTAATCCAGCTATAACAGGAGCCATGGAGGTTCCTGAATAAGAGTGACTGCAAGATGAACCTGGGAAAGGAAGACAAGGAGAGGAGGCCATGGCTAGGAGGCTCAGGATAGACAGTATTTTAATCACCCTGAGGGCAGGCATGTAAGAGAGATCACAGTGATGGAGTGCAGGCTCAGGCAAGGCCAGAAGGACCAGGACCAAGAACACAGGACTTGTTGTTATATATCCACTGCCCACTCTGCTCGGTGCTTTACCCTGGACCAAGGAGGGCAGCATGACCAAGTCATTGCAGTTTTTTCCACTGAGTGAGCACTGTAAGGGTCACTGCCTTTGACTAACACTTGGCACCACCCATGTGCTCTCTCTAGAGGAGATATGTTCCAGAAGGGAAGACCATGGTTTTTCAAGTAGAGGGAGATAAAAAAGAGAAAGAGAGGGAATGGAATGAGAAGTCTCAAGATGGAAAGACCAGATACTATCAATTCCCTATTCAGAAAAAGAAAAACCTGGCCTCTGACCTAAACACACAGGATAGAATGAAGCAATATTTAATCACAAGACACATTTGAGTGAGGAAATTAGGCAAATAAGAAAAAAAATCTCCTGACTTCGCTCCCAGAGCCTCCTCCCACCTCCCACCCCCTCTTTTATTCAGCAAGACAATGAGGTGACATGAAAAGGTTCCCAGAGGCAGGACACATGTCAAGGCAAATGTGGAGATGAGGGGAGTGCAGATTCCGAAATTCAAACAGCCCCTTAGGGTCCACCCACCCTATTTTTTGCATTTCTCATTGGCTGGGAAACGGAAGGGAGAGTTGCTGTGGTCTTAACAGGCAATCCTGTCCGCTCCAGGCCCTGCAGCTGGCATGCTGGGAGGGGGACACCCCCTGTGCTGGGGGTGATGTTCATTCGAGGGCACAGTTAGGCTGGAGTCAGGTCCTTGAACCCCAGGACTAGGACTCAGAATGGGGGAGGGGATATCTCCAGCTGGGATGTCTGAGGACTTAGCTTCCCACAGTCTGTCATGTGGCAGGGCGGCAGGCCACCTGAGCAGGACAGAATGAATGGCCCCCCAAGGAGAAGCCCCCATCTAAAGTCCTCAAAGGATCCTGTCCTAGTCCCTGAAGAGTTAATAGTCCCAGTGCCAGGATCAATTAGAGAATAGCAGAGTGAAGACAAGTCACCCATCAGGCTGCCCGGGACCCCATGTTTGAGTGACCTCAAAAGTATGTTCCTTCCCCTTCCTGTGCCTCAGTTGCCTCACGTTCCAAATAGGAAACTGTGCTCATGGCATTCCCACAGGAACATGAGGTCATCAATGTACAGCAGTTAGCCGAGTCCCTGGAACACAGTGAAGCTTGGTAAACATCAGTGATCTGCTCCATTCCCTAAATGCACAGATGAGGCCCAGAGAGGGCTGGTGGAGCTCCCCAAGTCACACAGATTAACAACAGAAACAGGACTTGACTGGAGCTACAGGCTGTCCAGCAGAGACTTAGGGGAAGGATGGGTGGAGGCCAGGACCTGGTCCTGCCCCCCTCCCCTCTAGGAATGGTGCTTGGCAAAAAGGTAGGAGGAACCTCTGAAGCCACTGCTCCCTGGGCCTGGGGGGAACTAGAGCTGGGTCCTTGCTGAGGGCCATTACCAAGTAGGAATAACGCATCAAAATCTCCTTGCCAGCATACCCCATGCTGCTTAGAGGACATTCGATGGGACATTGCATGTATGCTTTAGTAAGATGACCCTGCTCAAGGTGATCGAGGGTGGATCCAGGTTTGAGGAAGTATCCTGCAGGTTTGAGGAAGTATCCCAGTCCTTGGGTTTAGGGTGTTCCTTGTTTAAGGTGTTCCCGATTTAAGACAATAGGGGTTTTAGGGAAGTTGGAGGTTGAAGATTATTGCTGCTGGGATTAGGGTGTTCCTGCTGCTTGTTCCTGTTGAGTTCTCGTGAGATTCAAATGGGATTTGGAAAAAGCCTCGTGGGTTAGGTGATTTGGGGCGGCGGCATATTGGGATTTGCACCAGAACGTGTTTGTTGGAGGCCGGTGTGAGTTTGGGAATAAAGAATTGCTGTTTGAATCTACAAAGCTGTGTGGTGGCTCGTGATTCAGTGCCAGCAAAGACACTGGCAGGTCCTGGCAGGGCCTCCCCAGGACCTGGGCAGGGGCAGCTGTCCAGAACTGTCTGTCCATGGAGGGGGCAGGGAGGCTGCCACTAGGAGCATGCAGTGTGCCAGTCCCTGGGACCAGGCTGGCTCAGCCTGCTGGCTCCATCCAGAGCCCACCCCAAGGGATGCTGGGGAAGGCAGCCAGGATCAGAGCCACCAGTTGTGCGCTCCCCTGCCCCAGTAATAGGGGACTAAAGTGGGTCAAGGAGGAAGGAGGGGGCCCAGGAGGGCTGGAGGAGGGGCCCAAGGGGCTCAACAAGGCACCCAGGGGGAGGGGACCAGGAGAGGATGCCAGAGAGGCCTTGGTCCTGGCTCCTGCCCCAGAAGGCCAGTGCTTGCCTCTCCTCATCCTCAACCCTTCAGCCTCTTCCAGAGCCCACAGGCATGACTGGCCCCAGCCCTGGGGTCTCTGAGGAGCATCTCAGACTGTGGCTCTCTGGCTCAGACCTGGAGGGGAACCCAGCTGGGTCCCACCCAGCATGGCCCCCCAAAAAAGAAACAACACCCAGGCAACTTGATATCGTCCAGAAACCTCCAGGGTCTCTGGGTTCCAGGAAGCCAGCAAAGGAGCGGGAGGAGGGCAGAGAATGCAGAGGGTCGATTCAGTGGCCGATTAGCTAGACTTCAGGAGGGAGAAGGGCTGGAGCTCAGAGCCCCTCAGCCAGCACCGGTGCCCCACAAAGGGCAGCCTGAGAAAGCAGGCTCAGGAGGGGGCACACACCCACCCGTTCTGCAGAGATGTCACAGCGAAGATGATGCAGACTTACAGGCCAGGCCCAGGGCCAGAGGGCAGTTGGGTGGAGGCAGAAAGAGGTCCAGAGGGCAGAGCCCTGATTTGAGTCCCTCATCAAGGCCACACACTCCCAACAAACACATCCCAGTTTCCATGTTGAGCCAGTGGAGCTCCTGAGGCCTGGGGGATGGGATAGGAAGGGACAGAATAAAAGAGAGGACACTCCACCCCAAGTCCCTAAAAGAGGTGAGCACCTCCCACATCGCAGGACAGAGTTGCTGGCCCAGCTGGGCCCAGTGATGGACACTGCTATGTTGTAGTAGACAAGAAACCAAGAAGCAGGTAAAGCCCAGCCCAGTACCCACTCAAATGTTCCAGGACCTGGCCTCGTCCTCCCACCCCTGACCAGTCCAAGCTGCTTCTCCCCCACTTGAATCCCAGAAGCTTGCAAGGCCCAGAGTAGGGAGTAGGGTGGGGCTGGCCAAAGCTGGGTCCTCAGGGGAAACACAGTGTGTTAGAGTCTGAAAACAAGTCAGGATGGCGCCTGGAATTTTGCCATAGGGAGTGGTTTATGAAGTAACGCCAGTGAGCCATTAAGTGTGGAGATTCCTTATTGGTTGACTGCTGTATCTAGTTTATGTTAATTAAGATAAGCTGTGTGGAATGTATATATACCCCTCCTGTCCTACAATAAACGGCTCCCACTCCTGCTGTATCAATGTACACAAATTGCTCGTCACCCCCCGGTTTTTTTGCTGCAGCCGGACTGCAGCAACAGTGTCTCCAGCCTCAGAGTTCATAACTGTTTGCCCATCTTTCCCTGAGACAAGCTCCTGGGGGAGGAGGATCACGATGTCAGTGGTTCACCAGGTATGCAGAAGCTGTCCTGGGAGTGACTCAGGCAGGCATGCTGGGTGGCATCAGGCCACCTATATGACCTTGGATCCTTATAAGCCGCCTCAACTGCAGACAGGTGAGCATAATTGTACCAACTTCACAGAGCTGTTGATAGGGCTCATGAGAAATGGCTCATCAAGCACTCAACATGCAGCTGGCCCAGAGTACACCTTAGTAAGCCCTAGATAAATATCCTGTCCCCTTCATCTCAAGTCCAAGTGGAAAAACAAACTCAGTCCTAGGAATCCATAGCCCTCTCCATTTCCCTAGAAGAGCCTGAGCAATGGGTATTTGGAGCCAGAAAGGAAATTTAGAATAAAGCCCGTTTGGAGACCCAATTTAAGTGGACTTGGGGATACAATGTCCCATGGGGGTAGCTGTTTTCCTACTGACCTAGCTAGATCCTGGTTGGACGGGGGTATCTCAGTCTAGAAGAGGTTCAGGGACTCAGTTGGTAGTAAAGGGGCACTCACCAGCATCTCCTTTCCACCTCCAATACTAACATCAGGGTGAGGGGGAGACAGGCCTTGGTAAACTCCTCTCTATGGGACCTGGAGACCTAGGAAACAAACATCCCAACTGACAGATGGTCACAAGCCCTGCTGCAGGTGCAGCAGGACAAGGCTGCTGGCCTCTGTGGCCCTCCTTTCCTCATTAGACAAACAAGAAAGGATCCTACAACCTATTCCCTGGTACTCGGAGGTACCAATGAGAACCTCTGGGGACCTTGAGGGTCAAAGTTCCAGGTCCAGGTGGCCTGCCCTGGGGACTCTTCAGACAGTCCCTATGTGCATGCACCAAGGGCCACCCATGCCAGGCAGTCTCTACCACTGTCCTGCCCTGGCTTTTCTTCACCTGGGCCCCAATCTTCTTGGGAGAATCAGTCAGCACTCATCCCTGCCCTTCCAGACATACGTGCCCAAGATTCCTTAGATTTCATCCTTTCAGGTCCTTACAGGCAGGGGCCACAGCCTCCTCTTTTCCTTCCTCCTTTGCAACCCAGGGGAAGGCACTCAGAGCCAGAGGAGACTACACACCTTCCTCAGCAGCCACCTCTTTTCATCCTGCACCAATGTCCTCTGCAATGTCCTCCCTGAGGACCCTGTCTAAGTCAGATAAGCAGAGCAGTCTCTCAGCAAGAAATTGCCTCTTGGTGGAATTGTTTACTCTTTACTGGGGTCTCACTGCCATATACCCCACCCCACAGAGTGTCTGTTCCCCCAAGGTAGAGAGATTCCACAACAGCAAAAGGCCTGGCCCGGACTCAGAATATCTCTCAGAGGATACTCTGAGGAAGGAGCCTGTGCATGAATTTGAAATGGCAAACCCAGAATGATGACTACCATCTGCCTGCTAACCTATCTTTAATTTCTTGGACATGTGCAAATGCTCTCGGAACAGCCCCCCATTCCCAGATGCCCAGACCATCCATGCACGCCTGGACACCCTACAGGGATGACACGTTCTGGAGTCAGAGAAGCCTGTATTCGGATTCTATCTGGTCCTAGCTGTCCTAGCTGTGCCTCAGTTTGCTCATCTCTAAAATGGAGATAATCATGGCCTTACTCATAGAAACTGTGAAGCACATGTTAACGAATGAATGAAGTGAGTGCGCAGAACAGTCCCTAGGACCTGGAAAGTGCATTTATTTTTATTGCCATACATTTGGATGGTTCAGGCTGCAGTCAGGATGGCACCTGCCTCCTTTAACCCCACCTCAAATCTGAGGGCCAATCAGTGCTCAGGGACCCCCAGGGCTCCCCCAAGTCGAACATCTGGCCAGCGGGGTGCGTGAGCCCACCAGTGGCTGGTGCCCAGCTGAGGGTCAGACTCCGCAGCGGCCGACGCCCCTCAGCGCGGGGACTGGGACTCCACAGTCCTGGGGGGTGCCAGACTGCGAGGAGCAGGCAGCCAGCTGCACCGAACAAGCCGGCCCCACCAGGGAAGCACACGCGAATGAGAGGGGCAACCTGCGCCTTCCCAGGCAGACCCCTGCCGCGGCTGCTTTGTGCCCAAGTCTGGCCTTGAGTTATTGCGCCTCAGCCTTAGAGCCCTCCTGCGCGGGGGTGGGGGGGTGGGGGGGTGGCCTGATGTGTTCTCAGGACAGAGGCCTCAAAGAGGTCCCAGGCCGCCCCATAAGCCGGGCACACAAGGGCCCAGGAGGGGCCACGTTCCCAAGGGCTGGCCAGGCTCACCTGGGTGGAGGGGCGGGAATAGCCCCCAGGCCCCCTCCCCTGCCTTACCCGCCCTTGTCCCATTGCCACCACTATCCCTCCTCTCCCCTTGTGACTCCTACTCAACTGCCTACCCCACCCCACCCCAGCCCTGCCCCCTCTCCCACCCTCGCCCCCCCTCCCCCGCAGCTTCTCAATTCCCTCCTCCCACCCCACCCCATTTGAATGAATGCATATAAAGTAAATTCACCCATGTGCATTCTCTCTGGGTGCAAACCTATAAACCTAGGATTTCCAAACTTTGGGCTCCAGGGAGCCATCCTCACACTTCCCTGGGAGGGAGGAAAATAAACTAAGACTCAGCAGTAAAACAGCAAGTGTGTGCAGGAGCAGAGTTGGAATCCAAGACCCATCTGCTCAGAATTCCCCCACACTCCAGAAGCTTAGGGGTCTCCAGGCTGTCTCCAAAGTGAGTCCTAGCCTGGGTCAGTGGCTGCAGCAAGCTCCCCCAGCACATCTTGCCTCTCCCCTAGGCACAGTTCTGCCACAAGGTCACTGTATAACCTTGGACACCTGACTTGCATCTCTCTGGGCAAGTCTGACCATCCATCCATATGAGAAGAATGCTCAGCTGAGGATTCTCCAAGATCCATTGTTGCTCATAAAAAAGAAAGCCTGAGGCACCCACCTAAGCATCAATTAGTACCAATATTAAATGAGACCCTGCCTATAAAGAACACAGGCTGGCACTTTTACCCAAGGGTGCTCTTCTGATTTTAGCTGCTCCTGTGTGTCTGATTTCACCCTTCATGATCCAAATAAAATGCCATTCCCTATGCTTTGCCTGATTTCCCCTATCAAATAGAATCTCCCCCAACTCTGCCCGCCCCAGCTCTAAGCCTGGACCTCAATGCTGGACTGCCCTGTCTGGTCTGGGGATTGAGGCCTCATACCCTTCCAGTCTATGGGCTCCCTGAACACATGGCTTCCTCTTGGTTCTCAGGCATCTGACTTGGAGTCCAGGCTAAGCTCAGCTGGTAAGATGCTTCGGATTTAGATGGAAGAATGGATGTATGGAAGGGAGGTGTGGGAAAGTCACAGCAGGACAGGGAATGACAACACTGCACAAAATAATTCATGCCCAAGTAACGAAAGGGCAAATCTCTAATACAGGGAAATTAGGGGAGGAAAAGGTTTCCCAGCACTTTGGAGGAGGCGGAGGAAGAGGAGACCGCATGCTGAGTCAAAGCCCAGTCCTACAGGCCCAACATGGGGCTTCAAGGACGCCACAAATCAAGGCAGCCAGGTTGGCATCCTGTAACAGCTGCTCCTCCCTTCTCCCTATCACAGAAAAACCAAGTGCGGGAGCCACTCGAGATCTGGCCTATGGGGATCTCACATAGGCTAGTAGGGGAGCTCACACCCAGCCAGGCTTAGTCTCCAGAAGAATGGCACCCCCCAAAGAGAGGACAAATGTTCTAATCCTGGGAATGGTCACCAGATCACTAGAAAGTTCCTGTCCTTGTCCCTTGCACCCCAGTCCCACTGGCCCTGATGGCGCTAGGCTCCTGCTCTCTCTTAGTGGCAGGCAGACCTGACTCACCTCTCACTCTGGAGTAAGAAAAAGAACCATGAGCTTTTGAGACCCCACATCATCTTCTGAGCCAGTTTTTTCACATCTGCCCAGGAAGACTGAAGTTTGAACTGATGGCCTTCCCCCAACCATCACTACTTGGAAGTGGTGTCAGCTGCAATGTTGGGTATTTAAATACTACTTAAAAATGGTTTAGATGTAAATTTTATATTATACGCGTATAATATAAAATTTACATCCATTTTTAAAAAAGGAGAGACACAGAGTTCTGAGCCCCTGCTCAGATCAGCCAGGTGAGCAGAGGTCTCTTGGATCCAGGCCCAGGAATTCGTGACTTTAAGCAGCTTCACCATGCAACAGTGAAAGGACATGACAGTTGGGGACCCACTCATATGTAGGAAGCCACTCTTACCCTGACAGGGCTCCCCTTACCTATCCCAGCACAAGGCTTTGAATTATCTCAGCAAATATATCTCCAGCGACTGAACATCCTCAACAATGAACTCTCCAAGTTTCAGAGCTCAAACAAAAAGATTTTTATTGGTGCAGTCTCCCTCCCAAACAAACACCCAAGGAGCATAAGGAGTGCCTGCCACCCAGGCCCCCTTCCCTCAGCTCCCAATTTCTGGCCTTAGGTGACATAGGGCGAGCAACCCCCATTATGGAGGAGAGGGAAATTGCTGTTAGATTAGTGAGCACATCCACAGAGCCCCATTTTATATCCCAGTTCAGAAGATGACATGAACATCTGCTTTCACTTCAAGACATTAATTTTCAATTATTAGAGAAAAACAAAATTAATCCTGACAAATTATTGGCAAACACAGTCTTTTGTCTGGTGGTTCATAATAATAACTTCTAGGGCCCACAATTAGTCTCCTCGGAGAGAGTTTCCTGATGGAGCCCATCATCTGCAGTCTGTGGTGGTGGCGGGCAGCGCCAGCGTATCTCCTACACCCTGTTCTGTGGGGTGAGAGAGACGGTTCTGCCAGCCCCTGCTCCAGGTGACCACCTCTTCGATAACCAGGTTAGGAAAGTCAAAACTTTCAGATTTTCTGGAGAAGAAAGGGATGGTGAAGGTGGCAGGTGAATAAAAACACCCTGTGGAATCATTTTCAGCTTTAGACCTTTTGAGGCTTTTTTCCATTCAGTAGCAAGATTTCACTCAGGGATGTAAATCCTTCTCAAGCCCAAGTGTGCCCAAAAAGACAGACTGAAATCCCCACAGAACAACACCTTATAACCCGATTTATCATCTGCAGTGGGAGAATGGACTGCATTCCTCTCTTATGAGACCTCTTCCACCCGTGACAAAAGGCCATCCAGGATCCTAAATCCCAAGCTCAATGGCTCTAGCTGAATTCTACATCTGCTATAATAATAATAATAATAATAATAATAATAATAATAATAATAAACTGTTTGCCAGGGTCCCATCTACCAGGGAACCTGGTTCAGCTCGAATTGCAGGCTCTAGGAAGTGGGAGGAAGAAAAAAATTTAAAAAGCAAGCTCTGAATTTGCGAACCTTAGTGACCTCTAATCCAGAGAACAACCCACTTGATAAGAGATTATCAACACTATAATCTCATTGGATGGTTTTTTTTTACGTATCTTGGCTGCTGTGGTCACTATATAAATAAAAAGCCACTGAGATATGAATGAGCAGAAGAATTCAGAGATAATGATGTAGCGGTCTTTGAATTTGGATGGTCACAATTGAAACCAGAGTGTTTGCCTTGCTCACATGTACAGACTATGGGGGAGGGGGCATGGGAGGGTGCGGTTTACACATGGAAGTGGAGGTAACCAGGGAGGGAGGCAGGTTCAAGAGGAAAAGGAGAAAACAAAGCAACAATAACAATACAAAATTATGTATTTAAGAAGACAATGAAAGACACTGCTACTTCCAAGGTCAACTGGGTAACTGAGCTCCAATTAAGTAATTGACTTTGCAAGTAGAACAACAGCAACATAACAAAGAAAATGTCAGTGTTTTCACAGCACTAATCTATAATGCTGGGAAGCCCTCCCACTGTCAGGCAGGGCTGACAATACAATAGCTTTCAAAGGGTTATTACCATCATGCTTTTATTCCTGACATCAATCAAGACAAAGAGAACCCTTTTCACAAGACATTAAAAATCAAACCTTTGTACAAGAAGATAGGTAAAACAGCACTCTCCTTAAAGACAGCCATGTGGAGCAATCAGATAATTGGTGATACTTGAAAGCAGTAAAGTATTTTTATTTACTGAGTGTACAACCCCAGTCGCTGGCTGCCACCCCATCCTGGCAGGTACGCTATGAATCAAAAGTTTCCATCTTTATCTCCCCAATTCACTTCACCCTGCCTGGTGCCCACAGCAGGCTAAAGGAACTGACAGCCAGAGCTGAAAACTTCAAGTGGGATATACGACCAATCCAGCCTTCACTAGTTCATTTTGAATGCAAAACTACTCTGATTACAGACTAATCTACACACAAAATGCCCTTGGAAGCCAACAGAAATTTGCAGAAATTGACAAATTGGCCCAACCACACCTATTGAGGTTACCTATTATAACCAGGCACTAAGAGTTTCCAAGGTACTCTTCTGTTTTAATTACCCTAGACACTCACTAAGATAGGAAAAAACCCTGATATCTATACAAATATGTTCAAGAAATAAAGATAATACTCTTTGCAAACATCAGTGTAGCATGCATAGACAAGTCTGGACTTTACTTCAGCCAGGGTTCAGGAAAAGCAAGCACCTAAAGCCACCCACCTGCCTTGCATAATGGATGGGGCCATCAGGAAACCTAGCCATCCACCACTAGATTCCCTTGAGAAACAGTTAAGATGCCTGCATGCCATAAGTTAGTGACACTTAAGGAAAACTGCAGGTCCTAGAGCAGGAAGTAAGGGGGAAATAATATTCAAGAGAGTTTATAATCTACATACTTTCTGAACCATTGATGTATCCAGCCACCAGCCTTCCAAAAGGTCCAAGATGATGGCCTTAACACCCAACCAGGTCACCCCCACTCAGGGCTTGACAGAGCTCCTGGTACAGGTAGCTCCAAATCCTAGAATGTTGTGAAGGAGGAGAGGAAGAGAGAAAGACACTCTGCTGAAGAGCCCAGACAAAGTCTTTTGTCCCTCTGATATCCAACAAACCACATGCCAAAAGTATGCAACCAAGTCGAGTCACCCTGAGACAAAGACATTACTCTCAGCATTGGTTGCTTTTAATTTTTCAGACAGAAGTAGACACTGTTGTGTTTTAAAACAGTGTTTGATGGGCTGGGGATGTGGCTCAAGCGTAGCGCACTCGCCCAGCGTGCGTGCGGCCCGGGTTCGATCCTCAGGACCACATACCAACAAAGATGTTGTGTCCGCCGAGAACTAAAAAATAAATATTAAAAATTCTCTCTCTCTCTCTCTCTCTCTCTCTCTCTCTCTCTCTCTCTCCTCTCTCACTCTCTCTTAAAAAAAAAAAAACAGTGTTTGAACAGGCTCCCTTCATTTCATTGCTAAAATGGGGAGAGATATTAAAAGAACAGGGAGCTGGTCCTAATGCTGCCTTGAACACACACACTCCCACCACTGTCACCCAAATGAGTCTTTTCCAGAGCCAGGCAGCAAATCTTCACGATGGCCTCAGTAGTGAGTTCCTTTCATTTACACATCCAAATGAACAGTTAAGAGAAATCAATGCATCTAATTGCCAGACTATTAAATCCTACATCAGGGGAAGAATTCCACAGCCACCAGTTTAGCTACAGATATAGCAATTATTGCAACTTTGTATTAGATTGAACCAGATCCCTAGCCTTCTGACTCCAGCCAGGAGAGCTGTACTCCAAGATGCCTAGCTCCGGTCTCCTCCTTAAATGGTTCCCCCTCCTCCTCCTCTGTGAATGTGCTATAGCAGGCCACAACATTTGCCAGGGCTGGTGGTTCTGTGGAATTACTTTATGACTGTTAAGTCACCAGCATTTTGCACTTTTCAGTATTAATGCATACTCGGCACCTTATGGTTAAACGTTTAGCAGGATTCTCCTGCCAGAGGCACACAGTTATCTTATTTTATTGCTTATTAAGTTTTTGCAAGGAAACAGGTATAAGAATCTAAACAGCAATTATTAGACATAAAGAATGTTTTCTAGAATGAAAAAGGCCCTTCCAAAGCTAGGAATAGGTAACTTAATTGGGGGGATTAAATATTAGGATTAAATATCAGTTACCCCAATCCACATAGAAAGCTATGGAATGTACAAAGGATTTGTTTTGCCCTTCCTGCAAGATCATGGACATTTAGCCAAATGTCGACAATTTACACTTGTATGTGGTCTCAGATGAATCAAGAAACCTGTAACCTCAGAATTCCTCTATTTATTACATCCTAATTATTTCCGTGGAAAATCTAGCAATGGTGAGCTACACTTTTCCCAGGTCCCTAGACTACCAAATTTATAAAATGGACTTTGGAGGAGCTTGAGCCTGGCAGAAGAAGACAAAGAAGGGGAGGGAAGGAGAAAAAAGTCACTGGGGGTAGTTTTGGATGTTGGGGTGGGGGTATGTCGACACAGCCTGAGTGATAATTAATATTAAGAACTGTAATTAACAGGCAGTTGCTAGATGGAGAAAAACTGACAGCAGTACAAATTATTCGAAAGTTTCAAACTGAGGCTGGGAAAAAAGATGTATTCCTTTTTCATAGAAATGAGAGAAGCAGTTGTGTGGATCTGAGGAAGCCAGAAGCAGCCAGCCTTAGGGTAAAGGGAGACAAGGATCCTTAATGTTGAGTGACAGAGGGAACTGCTAGGCAATCATTACCAAACCATCTGATATCATCAGCTGAAATAACATCAGTGAGCAAGATGGGAACTGCCTGGATGAATGAGGCCAAAATTATCAAAGGGAACAAATCCTTGCAACTACCACGCCACACCACCAGGACTCAAAAAGGGGAAAGGGGTGTAGGAAAATCAGTCAGAAAATGCAACTTTTGTAACATTCATGGATTTTTTTTTCTTTTTTCTTTCTTTTTTTTGTTTTTAACAAAATCACAAGGCTTTGGAAAACCAATGCGGCTGCTCACTCCCTGCCCTACCACCCCAGCCCCCTTCTCTATCTGTTGGGTATCCTCCCTCCAGTAAATCTGGGTTTTCCAAAGAACAAACATCCTGAGGGGACACTCCAGAGGGAGGCTGTGTCCCCGAGGTGGGAAGTGGGCCATCCCTGAGGCCTTTTGGTTTTCAAAGCAGCAATGCATATGCTTTCAAATCACACTCTCTGAGCATCCATTCAAAATTGTTACATTTCTGTCTATCCTTCCTGCTATGGGCTTTCATATTTCCAAGATTATGCAAGATACAACAGTGTGCTACAAAAAATATTTCCCAGTACCATTGCTTAGAACAGTATTTTCCCAAAGGTGCCATACTAAAAACTGCTTTTCATTTTAAATTTGTGCATCTTGTTTGAAATTTCAGATTAAAATGTAAATAGCATATGAGATCTATGATATCACAGGATAGCAAGAGCATAAAACTAAAGAAAGAGAATTATGAAACAAACAAAAGAAATTATCATAGCTGAGTGCCTGGTGAATGCCAGAGACCATGCTCTGTGTTTTATGCACATTTATTCCCTGAATCCTCACATGGGCCCTGCTATGTAAGAATAAAGAGATTGTGTGAGAAAGGACACCAGTTGTACAGTGTAACCTAGATCATTATGAAGTCACAGGTCATCAGCTGCAGGACCTACACAAAAACTGTCTTGTCACAGCCAGCATGGGGGATTCAGGTCAGAGATGCAATTGTGACTGTGAAGTTAAGATGATTCAGCATGTGGATTCTCTTTCTCAGGGCACAGGGGAAGCAGGTTCTCTCAGTGTAGGCAGGTGCATAAAAATGACTAAACCCTTTCAAGGTTTGTTTCTGTGAAATTAAGTCAGTGTCTAAAAGCATCTGTATTTTAATTTTCCAAGAAATGAGAATCCAACAGGATTGTTTTTTACAGGGCTATGGGCCTGTGCAGGGCCTTGTGCATGCTAGGCAAGTACTGTACCACTGAGCTATACTTCCAGCCCCAGGATCAGTGCTTTAAGTTCCCTAAAGATACCATCTATACCACTTAACACACCCACTGTTTTGAAATTAATCTCAAGGAGACAGAGAGGTGAACAGATGGTGTGCGCAAACTACCTATTTACTCATTCTTTTTTTAAAAATATTTTTTAGTAGTTGATGGACCTTTAATTTATTTGTTTGTACGTGGTGCTAAGGATCAAACCCACATGCTGGGCAAGTGCTCTGTCACTGAGCCACAACCTCAGCCCCCCAGCCTATTGCCTCATTCTTAACAATCATGATCCAGCTCACATAAATAGATGAGCACATGAATATGGAGATGTGGCAAGCCAGCCATTGTCCATGTGTGTGAAATATGGGCATCAAGCACACAAAGTGGACTGAACTGATGTTGTCCCTCTGTTCTCTGGTCTTTTTGCTTGCTCTACCATAATCCCCACACACTCATGAGATGGGCATGGCCTCCCTAGATGTCAGTCAACCTGCTGACAACAGACACCATGAGGCTAGATTCAATCCCCTGAAACCTGACCCCTTGCCTCATTTGAATGTCCTCTCCAATAAAAGGGTTAAGCAATTCTCTCTCTCTCTCTCTCTCTCTCTCTCTCTCTCTCTCTCTCTCTCTCTCTCTCTCTCTCTTTTCATGGACCTCTAAGGTCAGAGGAGCCATCACAGGACCCAAATAAAAAGGTATATTTCTGTCTTGGTGTGGTTATTTCATGCAGCTTAGTTCACCTGGAGTGACCCTGAGTGTTTAGTCGTGAGATATGACAGACTACATTGTGCGATGATTTGATATTCTTGAGATTGACATATACATTTTTGTGCACACAAATGTATGGAGTATTTCTGGAAAAATACTTAAGAAATTATTAATGGAATTTCTTTTTCTGGGTATAGAAGTAGAGGTAAAGAACATAAAATTATTTCCAGTTTTAAACCACATGCATGCATTGCTATTCAATTAAATACTAGGATTTGAAATGAATAAAGAGAAAAATACTTTATAGAATTTTAAAAATATAGCATTCAATTTTCTATTTTAACCTTTTTAAAAGTATGTAGTTCAGTTGTGTTTAAAAGGCTTACATTGTTAGGCTACAGATCTCTGGAACTTTTTTATCTTGCAAAACTAAAATTTTGTGCCACTGAACATTAATTCCATCCCTTTGTCTTTTGGAAGCAACTTCTTTGTTTCTATGACTTTGAATATTTTAAATACTTTCTACCAAGTGAAATTATACAGTGTATATCCTCTTATTACAGACTTATTTTGCTTAGCCTGTTGTCTTTAAGGTTTATCCATGTTACAGCATGTGATTGGATTTCCATTTTTTATAAGGCTTCCTGTATTCCACTATATGTACATTCCACATTTTCTTCATCCATTAATGTGTTCATAGATACTTTGGTTGTTTCTACTTCTTGGCTACTGCAAATAATGCTTTGGTGAATATGGGTATACAAATATTTCTTTGATATCTGGATTTCAATTTTTTTGATATATACACACACACACTCAGAAGTAGGATTGCTGGATTAGATGGTAGTTTTTTTTTATTATTTTTTTTTTGGAGTAACTTTCATGTTTTCCATAGTGGTTGCATTATTTTGCTTTTATCAACAGCACATATGGATTGTAATTACTTTGCACTCTTCCCATAAAATTGTTTTCATTCATTTTCTTTACCCATTGAAATATAGTAAGTAGTTCTTTCTTATCTATGTTTTTCTTTCTGTGTTTTGTTACTATGGTCAACCATTTCTTAAAAACACTAACATTTGTCTTTATTCTTTGAAGAGAGAGATACCACAATCACATAAATAACATTTATCATATAATTATAATTGTTCCATTTTATTATCAGTTGTTGGTAATCTCTTACTGTGTCTAATTTATAAATTAAACTTTATTGAAATTGTGCATGTATTGGCAAAACCTAGTATATTTAGGATTTGGCATTATTGGGCCTCCTCTGGGGTGTCCAAATTTGGCTCCCTTTGGGATGGGGGGCTATTGTACCCTTAGGATGTATAGGGAGAGGAAGTCTGCAAATGCAAGTTTTTTGAGTTTGAGCACCCTTATTTATTGTTGCATTTTCTTGTTGGATTTTCCAGAAACACAAGGCTCTGGCTTCAGCTTATCCAGGCCAGGTGTATTTAAAACAATAGTCCTGAGAAGTGAGGTGCTGTTGCCCCTCAGATGAAGGGCAGGCCTGCTGCTGCTGTCCTTCCTGTGGCTCAGCATTCCTCTGCTGTGGAGCGCCCTGCTGTGTGCACCAGCACACATGCTGCACTCTGGGTCATTACTTAGGGAGGCCCAGAAAATCCACATGATCTTCACTGAGCCTAGTCTCCTCTGTTGTGAGAGGTTTCTAAAATCCTGCCACTGTCTAGAGAGTTTCCTGGATTGGCAGATCTACGGCTTCCTACCTAAGCTTTTCATTATGCATCTAAAGCACTTTCAGTTATTTTTTTTCTCTGGGTCTTCCATGTTGATCTCTTCCTTCAATTGCATGTTTGACATAAATTTTGTCATATATAACATACATATGATAATGGCTAGAAGACATTATTTCTACTCATTTTGCAAAATTTAATAAATTAAAATTAAATTAAGTTGATACATTTTAAAAAACTCATTGCTTTTTGAAATTATTGGTTAAGTGATGATTTAGTCTTGAGTATCCTTCATATCAATACAATCTAAATCATTTATCTCTACCACGAATATATTCCTAATACAAGCTCTTTGATTAAAAAATAAAAATAAATACCACCACATTTTTTTAAAAAAATTGTTTTTGTTATGGTACCAGGGATTGAACTCAGGGACACTCTACCACTGAGTCACATATCAGCACTATTTTGTATTTTATTTAGAGACAGGGTCTTCCAGAATTGCTTAGCACCTCGCTTTTGTCGAGGCTGGCCTTGAATTCACGATCCTCCTGCTTCAGCCTCCTGATCTGCTGGAATTACAGGTGTTTGCCACTGTGCCCAGCTACCTTTTTTAAAATTAAATTAGTACATTATCATTATAAATAATATTGGGGTTCATTTTGACATAATTATACAAGCATGAGTATAATTTTTTCCACTTCAAGCCCCAGTACTTCTCCTTTTCCTCCCCTCCTCGCTTCCGTTTATTTTTCTCTACTGGTTTTCTTCTACTTATTTATAGTTTTGTTAAAAATAGTCTTAACAGATATAAATAAAATATATTTCTGCTTAAAAGATAAAAGGACAAGTCCTCTAGGGATGTATCTTGCTATTACATCTGATATGGTGTCTTTGTAAATACCTACAATGACAGTTTCAGGACAACAGCATGCAGCTCACCTTCTGTTCATATCCTAGGTAATCTCTTCTCCCTGATTTATGATTGGCAAGACTTTCTTTCACTTTGTTCTTAAGAAAGAACACAGGTCTTCACTTGCTAAGAGCTGAGGGAGAGCCCAGTTATGAAAAAAATATTAAAACATCAGGGCACTTTTCTAAAAGTAGCAACAAACAAAGAAGAATGGCAGGCAGAAGAAATGCCAGAACTTTTCTTCAAAATATGTCTGCAACACACTGAGCAATGCTCAAAATAAATCACATTTCCTGTTCATCAGGCAAATGCAAGTTTTTTGGGTTTGAGCACCTGTCTTCTACTTTATATTTGTTTGTTCTTTTTAGAAGTTTGAATTTTAAGAATTCTATACAATTCTGTATTGCAAAAAAAGTTTTAGAGCTATCAGAAAAGATTCTAAGAAGTGAATATAGAGGCTGGGGTTATGACTCAGCAGTAGTGTGTTCACCTAGCATGAGCAAGGCCCTGGGTTTGATCCTCAGCACCACATAATAATAAATAAACAAAAATAAAGGTATTGTGTAAAACTAAAAAATAAATATTTTATAAAAATAAGTGAATACAGAATTGCTGTGGTACTATTTTTTAATCTGTATATCACTAGGTAATGAAGGAAAGGGTGAATTAACTATATCTCCTTGAAGTAGATCAACAAGTGTATACATTCAATTAGCTTCCAGCAATATCCAGGCTTTATTGATACATCTGCCTGTCAGTCAGAGCAATGAATCTTATAAATGAAAGAAAAGAGTTCTGTCTCAGTTTCCTAGGGGCCCTGTACCAAAGTACCAGAAACTGGATGGTGTGAATGACAAAAATTTATTCTCTCATGGTTCTGGAGGTTAGATATCCAAAGGCAATGTGCAAGCAGGGATGTGTTCCTCTGAAGGTTCTAGGGGAATATCTGTTCTCAGGTTCTGATGCTGTCAGTAATTATTGGTGTTCCTTGGTTTGCAGGTGCATCACTCCAATCTGTCATCATGTGGCACTCTATTTGTGTTACATCATTGTTTTAGTGAACTTTCCTTCACTGTGAACAAACGACCTGACAAAAACAACTTAAAGGAGGAAGAGTTCATTTTGGCTCATGGATTTATAAGCTCAGTTCATGGTCAGATAACTCCATAGCTCATAACTCAGTTCATGGTCAGATAACATGGTACAAAGATGTGGCAGAGGATGTCAGCTCAGGACACAGAAATAAGGAAGAAGAGGGAGAAGTCTAGTCACCAGGGAAAAATATAAACTCCAAAGGCACATCCCCCAGTGACCTACTTTTTCCAGCCACATCCTGCTGTGCCTACAGTTATCACTCACTTAATCCATACCAATCAATCAAACCACTGATTAAGTTAAAGCTCTCACAATCTAATTATTTTACATCGGAATATTCTTGTATTATCTCACAAATGAGCTTTTGACTTCATGTCTAAATCATAACATTCAGCCCAAACCCCTAAACTCTCATGTTTATTTTACAGCACAAAATAGACAGTCTATTTTGAAGAGTCCCCATAATCTTAACAGTTTTAGCACTATCCAAAAGTCTAAGTTCAAACTCTCAGCTAAGATTCAAAGCAAACTCATGAATGTTTTTTTTTCCCTATAAAGATCAAAAGTATATCCTAAATTTGCATAGAATAAACATTTTCTTTCCATAAGAGAAAAATAGAGACATAGATAGAAGGGATGGGACCAAAGCAAGAACTAAATCCACCTGGGAAAACAAGTTCTGAAGTTCCATGTCCAATATCTGGAGCACCTGGCACCACAATTCTTTCTTATTCAAGGTGAAGCTTGTATAACTTCACCTCTGGACTTGCTATTGTAGTCCACATGGACTTCTTCTTTGCTTTTTTCTTATCTGTTTCTACAGTTTTCCTCAGCAGATGCTCCATGTTACTAACACCCTTGAGGGTCTCCAGTGCAGCTTTGGGTTCCTTCTCACATATTCCTGTATTATACACTCAAGGATAGCCCTCTAACTCCAAACCTACTGCACCTTGCCTGGTCTCCCAGGTCTTCCTTAGAAATCCCAGTGGAAGCCTCCATGACCCCCTAACCCCATCATCCTAAATTCCTTCAAAAAACAAAAGCACCACATGCTTGAAGCCAAGGTCAGCCATCATCTTGAGCAGTACCCAAGCCACTTACACTATTGGCTAAAGCAGCCTCTGAGTACCTGGGCAATTGAGCATGTTGAAACAACTTCTTAGACCCCCACCCTTTGCAAGCAGGATGCCCCCATGGCTTCTTCTGAATGGAATTTTTGTTTTACACCCTTGAATCTGAAATGGGTATGGTCTTTCCAATTTCCAAAATGCCCTCAGTCTATCTTCCTGTTTTCTCTATGCCAATTCCTTAGCATCTCTTTAGTGACTATAAACTCTTTAACAATCACAACTATCTCAGTCCCAGTTTTATTCACACTTTTCTGGCCAAAGTCTATGATTTTCAAATCTGTGTGCTTCGCTTTCTGTTTCTGATTATCACAAAAAAAGTTGGTTAAAAGCCACCAGCAATATCCATGCCGCCACCTGAATGTGTATTGCCTTGAGATTTCCTCCACCATATTAATTTAATCACATTTAAGTTAAGTGTCTCAGAAAGTCTCAAGGCATCAGCAAAACATAGCCATGTTTTTTGCCAAACTACAACACTAATGGCCCCTAATCAAATTTCCAATAAAATCCTCCTCTATTGAAACTTCACGATCCCAGTCTTTACTTTTCACAGTTCTATCATCATTCTGGTGTTTTAAACTCCCAGCAGAATCACCAATTAAATTCTATTTACAGTATTCTAAAGCTTTTCCAGCTTGTGTCTCTAAACTTTTCAAAATCCTCCCCCAGGGAACCAGCTTTGTAAACCACAGGTTCACAGCAATGCCCCACTCTCATTACTGATTTTTCTTTTAGTCAGCTTTGTTTCACTGTGATCAAAAGATCTGACAAGTACTACTTAGAATAGGAAAAGCTAATTTTGACTCATGGATTCAGAGATTCAGTCCATCATTGGACAACTCCATAGCTCTTGACTACAGTGAGTTCTTGCTCTCATGATACTGAATTAGTCAGAGGTGAGGCAGAACATTATGGTGGACAGGCATGGGAGAGGGAAGCAACACATATTATGATAACCAGGAAAGGGAGAAATAGAGGGGGTGGGTATTTCTGATTTGTTCCCAAGGGACAAAATATAAATCCCAAAGGCACAACCCCCAGTGTTTCCTTCAGCCACTTACTACATGTCTACAGTTACCATCTAGTTAATTCCTATCAGTGGATTAATTCACTGATTGAGTTTAGGCTTTCATAATCTAATTATTTCCCCTCTGAACTTTCTTTATTGTCTCACACATGAGCTTTTGGGGGACACCTCATACCTAAACCATAAGAGTTCTTTTCTGTCTCTTTGTGCTTTTCCTCTTCTTATAAGTGTACTGGTTATACTGTATTAGAGCTCCCCCCAGTCACCTCATCTTGATTATATCTGCAAAGACATTTTTTTTTCAAATAAGATGACATTTAAAGATTCCTGGAGTTGCTAGGGTTTGAATACACTTTGTTCTCACCAAAACTCTTGTTGAGACTTTATCCTCAGTATGGTGGCTTAAGGCCTAAAAAGTGATTAAATCCTTAGGAGTAATTAATGCTTGTCTTGCAACAATTAGTTCTTGCTCTCATGAGATTGGATTAGTCAGTGAGAGAGGGTTTATTCTAAAGCAAGTTTATGCAAAGTTTTTTGCCTCTTTGCATGTACCCACTCATCACTCTCCTAAGTGATGCCATCCTGCATGTTATAATGTAGCATACCTTTATTTTGTACTTTCTAACCTTCAGAATTATGAGTCAAAATGAATCTCTTTTCTCTATAAATTATGTGGTCTTAGACATTCTGTCATAGCAATAAAAAGAATAGATTAAGAAAAATTCTTAACAACATGACAACATTTCAACATGATAGTGGTCACTGTGATGGTTAATTTTATGTGTTAAGTTGACTAGGCTAAGGGATGCCCAGATAGTTGTCAAAATATTATTTTAATATATCTGGAGGTTGTTTTTGAAAAACATTAGCACTTGAATTGGTAGACTGAATAAAGAGGATTGCCCTCAACCTCTTCCAATCTATTTCGGGCCTGCCCAGAATGGAAAGTTGTAGGAACAGCAAGTTTCTTTCCTGTTTGAGCTGAGATATTGGTATCCTCCTGCCCTTGGACATTCAGGCCTGGTTCTGAGGCCTTTCAGACTCAGGCTTGGACTTAAACCTTTGGCTTCCTGCTTCATAGACCTTCAGTCTTAGATCTTGCACACAGCAGATTGTGAGACTTCTTGGCTTCTATAATGATGTATGCCATTTACTAGAATAAGCCTCCATATATATTCATCTGTCTTATCTGTTTTATATATCTGTCATCTGTCTGCATCTCCTGTTGATTCTTTCTCTGATGAGTCTTGGCAAATGTAGCCAGGAAAGATAGAGGTGGCATAAATGATAGTTTTCTAAGAGAAAAGGCATTTTCTCATTTTGTTTGATTTGTTTTTTAGAAGGGAGGAAGAACTAAGATCTAGAGGTTAATAAGAAATTTATTACAAAATGCTTTGGACTCTTCATCAAACAGAATGTGTGTGCATGAGAGAACAGCAACTCCAAGGGCTATGTGGCATTAGAGCCAGAAAGGAAGCCCAAGTTTGTGTCAAGATGAAGAACAGTGTCATTTAATATTCTGTGTACCAGGCTTTGTTTTAATCATTCCAATAGTACCCAAGCATGAGGACAGTGGCAAGAGGAGTCCTGGGCATTGCTCATGTGAGGATGCTGAGTTATGTCATTTTGCTGTTCACCTTTTTTCAAATTTTCACAAGAAAGCAAAGATCCCAAACTGTGTGGTGACTATATGGATTCTGTCTTCCTAGCAAGGGTGAGACAGAGAACAGACATGGTTCCCCAAGTTCATAAGGCAGCATCGAGGAGGCATTCAGTGTTGGGCATAATGCTTTGTTTGTGATGCAGGCCAATAATCGACCAGGCAAAGGGAGAAAGGATGAATTGAGGATACAGGTAAGAAGTTGGAGGGGTATGACCCACCTGCAGAAGAGGAGGGATTCCACCTGATTCCTGCAGCCTTATGTCACTTGCCCTCCCAGATGGTGGTCAAAGAATATGCCTAGTCTTATCCTTATCTATTTATAATTCATTATATCATTCTCAAATTCCATTTCAAATTCATTTTCTCATGTAAGCTTAATTTGCAGTTGAGCTTGCTTTGTTTTTGCTTTCTGCTTTGTTTTCTTTCTCCTGATTTCAGCTGTATTATTCCAAGTTATTTCTTTATTCAGGTACTATTTTCCTTATTAACACCATTTTATTCTGCATGCCAGAGGCTGACTTTGTAGTCTTCATATCTGTTTCATCTATTTGGCAGCCCCAATTTGTTCCCAAGGGATCCAGTCTAAAGGGCATTCACCTGGGAAACTCTGTTCTCAGTGTTCTATTAACTGGCTGATTTCAGTTGGAGGTGCTTTCAGTCAAAACCAACTGACTGTAGTTGGTTGGTGTAAGCATCCAAATCATAGGCTAGGAGGCTGTGGATCCTTAGCTTTCCTCTCAATGGAATCCTGGGTGTGAAGCTTTCTGGATTTTGTTTATTTGTTTGTTTTGTTGTTGTGGTGTTTTTTTTTTTTTTTTGGTACCAGGGTAATTTTACCACTGAGTTACATCCTTATCCCTTTTTATACATTATTTTGAGACAGGGCCTCACTAGGTTACTGAGGCTGTCTTTGAACTTGTGATCTTCCTGCCTCAGCCTCCTGAGCCACTGGGATTACAAGGGTGTGCCACTCTACCCAGTGCTTTCTGTCTTTTAGTATTCATTAGTTTAAGATGGAAAGGTATTAGTAATGGTAATATGTCGACGAAATAGTGGAACTCTTACTGTGTGAAGTTTTTGTTGGTAGAGAAATTCTTGTTCACATTGCCTGGTGGGTAAGTAGGATGAGGACTTGTGTCCCTCCACTGGTGGCTCCATATGAAGTGCAATGGCAAGTGTCTTCATGGCCTGCAAATGAGGATGAGGACAGATGGCAGAAGCCCAGAGTGCACAGGAAGTCTGTACTTGTGTGACCAGGTTGATGGGGTCCCATTACCACAGGAAGTTTATATGCCAGAAGTTCTAAACTTCTTTCTGTATCACGAATCGCTGTCGGCTTCATTGGCAATCTTCACATTAATTAAGATATTCTTTTGTTTGTTTAATTTTTTGTGGTGGTCAAATACACATAATTGACAATTTAAAACCAATTTTAAGTGAATAGTTCATTGGCATTAAATAAATTCTCATTGCTGTGTCATCATCATAATTATCTATCTTCAGAACTATTTGTTTTCCCAAAGGGAAAATGTATGGCAATTCAATACTGACTTTTTTTTTTTCTGAGCTCCTGTGAGTACCATCATTCTTTCTGTCTCTATGAATTTGGCTGCTCTTTATACTGCATAGAAGCAGAATCATATGGTATATGTCATGTAATGATTGGCTTATTTCACTCAGCATAATATATTTCATGTTAGAAAGAGAGGGGGAAATACATTTTATCTTTTCACTTTATTTTAATTTAATTTTGTCAGCTCTTGTTTTAATTTGTTCTTTTTCCAGGCACTTGTGATATAAAATTTTTGCATGATATCTTCTTATTTTCCTCAATCTCATTATATTTCTTTTGCAATTTCTTCCTTGACTCATTGGTTGTTTATTTTAAGGTATGTTGTTTGATTTCCACATATTTGAACATTTTCCAGTTTTCTTTCACTCACTACTTTGTTTTCTTTGAATTGTGATAAAAAGATACTTTGTATGATACAGATACTTTGAATTTTTCAAAATTCATTAATTATTGTCTTTTGATTTGTGGTGCTGGAATATGCTGCATGTGCATTTGCAAAAAGTGTATATGCTTATTTTTAGGCTGAGTGTTTTCTATATCTTGTTAGGTCTAATTGGTTGATCATATTGGCTAAGTCTTTTAATTCATTTTGATCTTATTATATTCTGTCCACTATTGAAAGTGTGCTACTGAAGTCTCCGACCATTCTTTGGGGTATGTGTAATTTATGTTCAATTTTTGTTCTGTTCATATTTTCAATTTCTGTTTTTTTATTTAATTTGAAGTGGTTTGATGTTTGCTACATATATATTTATTATGATTTTTACATCATTTTGGTCAATAGATCATGTTATTATGTTATTTCCCTCTTGAAAGAATTTTTGGCATTGTATGTTTCTGTCTGTTGTTACTAATAACCATGCCTGACTCTCCTCCAAATTTCATAAACTATCTTTTTCTATCCTTCCACATTCAACCTGTACTTGAATACTTGAGTCTTAAGTGAGTTCCTTGTAGGCCATTTAGTTACTCTCCTCCAAATTTCATAAACTATCTTTTTCTATCCTTCCACATTCAACCTGTACTTGAATACTTGAGTCTTAAGTGAGTTCCTTGTAGGCCATTTAGTTCAATCCTGTTTGTTTTTTTAAACCATTACTATAACGTGTACCTTTGGATTGGATAATTTAACCCTATTTTATTTAAAGTAGTGACTTCTACTGATGGCCTTACAATTGGCATTTTTTTTTGTTTGTGGGGGTATCAGGGATTGAACTCATGGGCACTCAACCACTGAGGCACATCCTGAGTCTTATTTTATATTTTATTTATAGATGGGGTCTCGTTGAATTGCTCAGTGCCTCAGTTGCCACTTGGTAATTTGGTTTCTTTATTTTACATTTCTTTTGTTTAGGGGCTTTCTTCATGTTAAATTGAGTTTTTGTTGTACAGAGTTTTTTAGACCCTTCTATTTTCTTTTTGTGTAAATTCTGTAATTTTTTGTAGTTATCATAGATTTTACATGTAACATACAAAAGGTAAAACAATAATTAATGTTTACACAATTCATGAAAACTTCAGCAATTTAATATGAAAGAGCCAGACTGAGAAGAATTCTTCATTAGAAATAATAATAATAATAATACATCAACATGTAAGTCTTTCACATTGCATCATGGGTCATATTTAGGTAGTGTGGTTTTGTGAACCAACTTTTGGAAAGTGTTTTTGCAAACCATTATTGGGAAATACATCAAAAATAATCTTTAAAACTTTCCCTCAAGGACTGAAATCACCTTTCAAAATGCAAAAGATAGTGAAAAGTCAAAAACAGAGTGGAAAGAATTTCTCTTATTAATTAATTAAAGTATTAATTGATGTTCATCAACTTCTCTGCACCATGGTTTGTTCATTAAAATATTTGATAACAATATAAATTTCCTAGCACAACATGTTTGAAATGAGTATGGGATATTAATAGGCAAAAAGGTATTTTAATTAAGATAGTCCCTAAGGATTCAAGTTGAGTCTACACCATTTCATGAATGTATACCAAAATTCAATGGAAAATAATTTCTTTGATCTAATTGTATCTCCTTAGTACTATCCAATTAAGTTTAGGGTCAGAACATAGTAGTATTGTTGTTGTTATTATTATTATATAGGTTGTTATTTTTACTCAATGTCAAGAGAAATTTTTACTCCTCAAAAATATATACATAATTTTTATGACATTGGTGAAGGGCTTTGTGATAATAGCTGAAAATGAATCTAAGTTGCATAGAATTTGAAAAGTAAAGAATATTTCTCTCATTTCCATATTTGTGCTTTAAAAATTTCCTTGATCTCAAATAAAATTCTTGTGGGAGATTTTCTAAAATGAAATATACATATGTTGTTGAAAATAGTTTTATTTCCCAAAAGATTAACATAACATAATTTAAGTTTACCAAGTTACATAAGGTTCCTTGTTAACTATTCACCCTAGAAAAGAATGGGAGGAAAAGAAATCTGCAATCTTAAAACAAAACAAAAAATTGTCCCATTTGTGTGAACAAATGCTATCAGTGCTGCCCTAGGCTCAGAAGAAACTTGTGTGATTCCTGTAGGTCTTTCCCCAAGAACTGTGGAAACAGAAGGTGGCTGAGGGCACTACCTCAGTATCCAGCTCTGCCTCAGCCCTGCTCTTTGCTACAGCAGTGATCCCTGTGCTCTGCAAGGACCTTTAAGATTAGGTGGGTGAGTATCTTCGGGAATAAATCTTGAGCAGATAGAATCTTGAGCCTGCAGATATAATCTTCCACTTTCATCATCTGAAGGCTGTCAATGCCTATTGCCAAGGAAAAGAAGAAAAAGAAGGGCTTACTCTGCAAAACTTCTACACAGGAAAATGTGTGAAATAGAAAGTATTTAAAGTGATGTGTCCATTATGTATTCTGGAATCAGACATTATGCAAAAAACATCTGCATGTCTTGTCCTTTCAGAGGGATCTGAAAGTAGCCTTTCTGATGAGAGCATCCCTCCAATCTATTTGTCTAATGCATTGACCATAGTAAATATTTACCACACAATATTGCTAGCATTGCATTAACTAGCTTGCTCTTAGCCTTTCTCAGCACTTTCCTTTTTGGCTAGGTGGGTTTATTTGTGTAAGAATGTCCACCTCTGACCTGGACAGACAGAAGCTGTGATCTGGACTCCCATCCACACTCAGAGGGGGTTTGTAGAAGTGCCTGGGAGGGATCTATGTTAGGTGACTTCCTGAGAAAGCAGATTTGTAGCTTAAAGGAATGTTCTTTCTGCCAAATCATTTTAAATGTGTGATTTAGTTAAGTTTTCTTCCCTATCCTCCTTTTCTGATAGATGTAATGGTGTCATTTCTTTTTTTTCTCCACCCAAGAACTTGTGTCAACAGCTCCCTCCATGGACCATTCACTAGAGTTGCAATGTCACAGAATCAGAATCTTTGTTTTTTGTTTTTTTTGGGGGGGGTTGTTTGTTTTTAAATCTAGAAACAATTTATTTAAGCCTCTGTGTACCTCTCCTTTCTTTGGTATCTGTTCTTAGCTGAGCTCTCTAGTGTTCCGCACAGTCAGCAGTGCCATTTGATTGGGTAGGCTTGCCTGTCTTCTACTCCCCTTTGCTGCTTGGGGCTCTCTTTCTTACTATTTTAGTATTGGCTTCTTATTTCTCATTAAGGATAAAACTATTAAACATTATTTTCTCTAAAATTTGATTATAATATGGAAGACTTTCACTTTTGTGTGTGACTGTGTCTTACATTTTTTTTTTAAATTTCGTTGTTTGTTTTGCAAACATTTGGGATCCCAGTTGAGTATTTTCTATTACAAACCTGTTGCTCTTGTTGGTGTAAATGCTTTAAAGGCTGACCGTGATTGTAAGATTATCCGATGACAAAGTATGGATATGCCTCCTACACTGAGCCTTTAGCAGAACAGTTTCAAGATTGTTTTCATTTGTTGCCTGTTGAGAAAAGCAGCAGGGAAATGTCAAAGTAGTACTCAGTGACATGTTATACTGGATTTAAGCAAAGGGCAATTTTTAATTTTTTATTGTTGGCACAATTGCCTGTGTGTGTTTTTCTTTATTCTATCTTTACATCTTGTAGTTTTATGTCTTCTTCCTGTATGTAGAGCTTTGATTGTTAAATCTTTTCTTGATTTGTGATTTGGAAGAAATGGATTGCTTATCTGTTAGGGTTCTCTCATCAGATTTTACTTAAGCCTTGGGATCTTCCCTCATTTCCTTTGTCCCAGTACATGAATCAAATGGGAGTGTCTCTGCAGGAGGGGAAGAAAAAAGAGAGGAGACTGGATTGAGTGCAAGAAAAATCTGCTTTCAAAAAAGATGTTTTTTTTTTTTTCTTGAGGGGTCAGACCTGAGGGAAAGTACTGAAAGTCCAGCAAACTCAAGAATCTTCTCCTCCTTTCTCCCAGCTCCAACCTCTAACTTACATGAGGAGATTCAATACTGACTGTCATGTTATCCGCTGGAGAATTTTACTAATAAATTATATCCCTTCCCTATTCAGGGTAAGTTTACATGTTGCCACAATGATATATTTTATTCTGACTTTATTGTTAAGCTGTATCAGCAATTCATTTGAAATAGAGTCATCACAATTGAAAACTAACAAAGTTTTAATGGAAGATAGTGAAATTTTTATACAAAATGGATTTCTTCCATGACAGATTGTTATTAGCCTGGAATGCCCAGTGACAAATCAGGTAGTGTAATAGTAGGACACAGTATAACAGCCTTTATGGTTTTGATGTGTACAGCTTTATTATTTTATTTTTATTGTATTCATAACCTAGAAATAATATAGAAGAGATGTGTGGTTTATCAAGTGATGACCAGTGACATATTGCATCTTGTTTAGAGAGAGTCAGTCCTCTTGTCTTAGTGGGAATATATAGTTTAACAAGACACTTGCCTTCATTTCCTTAACAGGGATAATAAACAGAACAATTCTGCAAAAAAGCTCATATCAGCTTCTTTCATGCCTTTTCTTTTCAGAAGGCTGCCTAAGGGTTTAAGCAATTTACTGGTCTGACCCGCATCCTTTCTCTGTAGTCTGCGGTTCTTTTGTTTAACATTAGTATGTGGGCAAACAGCATTCTGAGCTGTGCAGAGCTTATCAGCCTGCGTTCAGTCGACCGGAACCCCATTCTATGTATCTAAGCGGGGCCACATTTAATACTCCACAGTGGGAGCATCTGCAGTTTTCAAAAATGACTTGTTTACCAGATAAACTCTGTCCTTATGCTGACAGATGTGGTGGATGGTAGATCTTCAGTATCATACTTCTCTAATATAAGGCTTGTACAAAATATGGTATGCTGAGGGACGATGAGACCCACAGACCAGAGTCATGACAAGAATTGTTTATGTAGCCACTATCCAACTGCACTCAGAATTTATTTGCAGGATACAGAGGCAAAAGGCAAGTCTCAGTTTCTCTTTTGGAACTGAATATATAACTAATTCTTGTGCTATTGAAGTGTTAAATAGAGGGAAAGCATTTTTCACTGTTAGCATAACATCATATGATTTCATTGGTAAACACTGTAAGGTGCCTTAGTGCATGATCTGATAAAAGTCAGGAGCCTGAGGGGGCTGACGGAAATATTGATCTTCATGTACCAAATGGACTAGGGTGTTAGGAAACTAGAATAAGTAAATTTAGGATTATCTACCATTAATCTAAATAAGGCTAATATAGTCCTTTAACTCAAAATGATCCTTTCTTAAAATTGTTACTAGAATTGCATGAAGTGATTTTAAATGTATTGAGAATTACACATCCCTATTTCTAAAACACCCAAATCCAATTTTGAGATTGTATATTATAGGTGTCTAGTTTTATGGAACTATTTTGAAAAAAAATTGCCAGTCTTTATGTATGTATGTGTATAGACATATATGAATATATACATATTCAACACGTTCTTAAATATTCCTTTTAATTAGAGCATTTTTCAAAGGATTGAAAGAAATAATTTTTTTAAATGTATACTTTTGGTATTTATTCCCAAGAGAAGTTCAGTGATGATAGAACAATCTGGACTTTACCATGACATCTAAGAAGTTCTGAGGTAGCAGTCCAAAGTGATGCTATGTTACACAGGTAAGAACAGCCTAGCATATTACCAATGGGGCTGTAGACACAGAACACGAATTGATTTTAACTGATTAGATTTGACCCTTCATGCAATTAACCTTGCTTGTGGTACTCTTATAATTTAGCACATATGTTACATTTTTGCTCCTACCTATAATGACTCTATATTAAAGCATTTTCTCTCTAATTATTTCACTACTAGTGGCTCCCTTAACCTCTTAGCTCTCTGAAAAAATACTTTTAAATATGTCTTTGTTATTAATTGTGAAGTGTTGTCTCCATCATATGATAAAATAATTATTTGGAAGAATAATTTTAAATTAATAACTTAAACTTGAGTATTTTCATCTAGAAATTAAGGCAACATGTAAAGCAAAACATATAAAACTATAAGATTCATCTTTGAAACCTGTGTAGTCAAATCTAGACAAGGAGCAATGTTATTTCTAAACAAGTATAATTAATAAAATATACAAATCAATACAGTCCTAGGAAACATAATAACGTGTTTTTGTATTTCCCAAATATTTTTTATAGGGTTTTACACTCCTTTTTAGATGTGGCTAAACACATCCATGCAGTGTCCTCATATAAGCAGGCTTATCAAAGAAGCAGCCTTTAAGAAATATATTCAATATCAGACTGGAAGACATTTGTGTGCCTTTGCTACTCTCACTAATGTGTGCTAGCCAACTGTTCATGCAGAAATTATAACTGTTAATGAGGGTTAAAAGGAAATTTTAAATTAGGTGTCATCTTTTGACTAAGGTACCTCAACTGTTTTATGCTGTCTAGTATTTATTTTCTATCTTGCCTCTTGCTCTTAATACAACCCACCACTAAAAGTAATAATTATTAGAATATTTTTCTAGCAAACACACACACACACACACACACACACACACACACTCATTCACTCATCCCTGGCCCTGCACATTTCCTGGGTCTAGCATTTCTGATTGCTCACTGTTTTTCCTAACACTGAATCCCGTGTGTCATATGCCTTGCATGACTGCAGACTTTGGCCTTTTCACCTGCTGTTTTGGTTGGCTTTAGATGCAAAGAGAAGAATATGAAAAAGAGAAAGGGGGAGGGAGGAAAGTTTGGAAGACTGAAGCTAAAAAAATGACAAATGTTTTTAGCGCCTTCATCTAGACATGTGTCCCCTCACTCTGTGACATGGCTGCTCCAATGTTGCCATGGTGAGGATTTCTAATCATCCCTACACATGACAGGCTCCTATTTGTCTGCACTCCCTTGGGTGTAAATTTCTAGGCTTAAAAAAAATCCATGTGAGCGTATCATCTGCCGTGCAGATGTTTCATTGCTTTAGAATATCAGGCAGGTGCTTGTGCCACCGTAGACAGCTAATTGGAGACTGCATCGTAGGAACAGAGGCACAATTATGGCATAAATACACATCCTCTGGTGCATCATTGTATCTCTATTAACAGAAAATTTTAAACAGTGCTCAGAGTGTAATTAGTGTAGTTGATAAAGTTGTAAAACATGTAAATAAGGGAAATAGCAGGTACGTGGCCAATCCACTATCCAGCACTAGGGGATGCAGATTTTGCCTATTTAGAAATAATTAGCAAAGCTGCATTAGCCAAGCCTGTGTCCAACAGAAGCAAGGCAAACATTTATTCTGGTAACAGCTTTTTCTGTGCTAGCCATGAAAATCTACTAATATTGGTAATTTAGCCCTCATTACCAGAGGATAAAGCATGAAAAGAGCTCAGATATGAAATATGACAAGTAATATTAATTTTTATTCCAGAGGAAAGGATGCTTTCTTGGGTTGCATGCTGATTTCTCGGCAGGGTCTCAGCAGTGCGTGAGGAGGAAGCAGTGGGTAGCTGGTAGTTGAGAATTCAGGATACAGAGCTGACTCCCTGCTGGAGGTATACCCTGGGGTGGCTATGACAGTGGCTGATGAGGCATGCCACTGTTAGTGCCCAGCCAAACCTCAGGTCACAGTTCAAAACAAGCACTCAGCCATTAAACCTTAGTCCTTATGGACCTGCAAGGCTTTATGTCCTCATTCCTGCTCTTTTCCACCCTCCCAGCCCTTTTCTCCTTACTCTCCAACATTTTTTCCCCTCCCTTGGAATGATTTTGCAGAGCTATACAGGCAATCAGATTGATTTTTGTGCCTGCACCGCCCTTGGCAACGTGCTTCTGATAATGAGCTGCTGTTGTTGAAGTGGAGAGTGTGGGAGGGGTGGTTTCAGCTGAGTCTTAGCCACGTCCTGTGCTCAGGATAAGAAATGATCCTCTGGCTTACATACATTGAAGATTGTGCCACGGAAGAATCTTACCCCATGGCCAGGAATCATGAATGGCAAAAATTGGGGGCTTGTTTTACAAATACACTTCCTTTTTTTTTTTATTGGTCATTCATAACATTACATAGTTCTTAATACATCATATTACATGGTTTGATTCAAGTGGATTATGAACTCCCGCTTTTACTCCGTATACAAATTGCTGTATCACATCAGTTACCCTTCCATTGATTGACATATTGCCTTTCTAGTGTCTGATGTATTCTGCTGTCTGTCCTATTGTCTACTATCCCCCCTCCCCTCCCCTCCCCTCCCCTCCCCTTTTCTCTCTCTCCCCCTTCTACTGTAAATCATGTCTTCCATTTGTATTCTCTTGACTTACCCCTCCTTACCTCTTATATGACATTTTGTATAACCCTGAGGATCGCCTTCCATTTCCATGCAATTTCCCTTCTCACTCCCTTTCCCTCCCACCTCTCATCCCTGTTTACTGTAAATATTCTTCTCAAGCTCTTCATCCCTACCCTGTCCTTGTTTACACCCCTTATATCAAAGGAGTCATTTGGTATTTGTTTTTTAAAGATTGACTAGCTTCACTTAGCATAATCTGCTCTAATGCCATCCATTTCCCTCCAAATTCTATAATTTTGTCATTTTTTAATGCAGAGTAATACTCCATTGTGTATAAATGCCACATTTTTTTTATCCATTCATCTATTGAAGGGCATCTAGGCTGGTTCCACAGTCTTGCTATCGTGAATTGAGCTGCTATGAACATCGATGTAGCAGTGTCCCTGTAGCATGCTCTTGTTAGGGCTTTAGGGAATAGACCGAGAAGGGGAATAGCTGGGTCAAATGGTGGTTCCATTCCCAGCTTTCCGAGAAATCTCCATACTGCTTTCCAAATTGGCTGCACCAATTTGCAGTCCCACCAGCAATGAACAAGAGTGCCCTTTTCCCTGCATCCTCTCCAGCACTTATTGTTGTTTGACTTCCTAATGGCTGCCAGTCTTACTGGAGTGAGATGGTATCTTAGGGTAGTTTTGATTTGCATTTCTCTGACTGCTAGCGATGGTGAGCATTTTTTCATGTACTTGTTGATTGATTGTATGTCCTCCTCTGAGAAGTGTCTGTTCAGGTCCTTGGCCCATTTATTGATTGGGTTATTTGTTATCTTATTGTCTAATTTTTTGAGTTCTTTGTATATTCTGGTTATTAGGGCTCTATCTGAAGTGTGTGGAGTAAAGATTTGTTCCCAGGATGTAGGCTCCCTATTTATCTCTCTTATTGTTTCTTTTGCTGAGAAAAAACTTTTTAGTTTGAGTAAGTCCCATTTGTTGATTCTATTTGTTAACTCTAGCGCTATGGGTGTCCTATTGAGGAATTTGGAGCCCGATCCCACAGCGTGTAGATCATAACCAACTTTTTCTTCTATCAGATGCCGTGTCTCTGATTTAATATTAAGCTCCTTGATCCATTTTGAGTTAACTTTTGTGCACGGCGAGAGATAGGGATTCAGATTCATTTTGGTGCAAATGGATTTCCAGTTTTCCCAGCACCATTTGTTGAAGATGCTATCCTTCCTCCATTGCATGCTTTTAGCCCCTTTATCAAAAATAAGATAGTTGTAGTTTTGTGGATTGGTTACTGTGTCCTCTATTCTGTACCATTGGTCCACCCGCCTGTTTTGGTACCAGTACCATGCTGTTTTTGTTACTATTGCTCTGTAGTATAGTTTGAAGTCTGGTATCGCTATACCGCCTGATTCACACTTCCTGCTTAGTATTGTTTTTGCTATTCTGGGTCTTTTATTATTCCATATGAATTTCATGATTCTTTTATCTATTTCTACAAGATATGCTGTTGGGATTTTGATTGGCATTGCATTGAACTTATAGAGAACTTTTGGTAATATCGCCATTTTGATGATGTTAGTTCTGCCTATCCATGCGCAGGGTATGTTTTTCCATCTTCTAAGGTCTTCTTCTATGTCTTTCTTTAGGGTTCTGTAATTTTCATTGTATAAATCTTTCACCTCTTTTGTTAGGTTGATTCCCAAGTATTTTATTTTTTGGGGGGATATTGTGAATGGAGTAGTTGTCCTCATTTCCGTTTCAGAGGATTTGTCGCTCATATACAGGAATGCCTTTGATTTATGCGTGTTGATCTTATATCCTGCCACTTTGCTGAATTCATTTATTAGCTCTAATAGCTTCTTTGTAGACCCTTTTGGGTCTGCTAGGTATAGAATCATATCATCTGCAAATAGTGATAATTTAAGTTCTTCTTTTCCTATTTTTATGCCTTTAATTTCTTTTGACTGTCTAATTGCTCTGGCCAGTGTTTCGAGGACTATGTTGAACAGAAGTGGTGAGAGAGGGCATCCCTGTCTTGTACCAGATCTTAGAGGGAATGCCTTCAATTTTTCTCCATTCAGAATGATGCTGGCCTGTGGCTTATCATAGATTGCTTTTACAATGTTGAGGTATGATCCTGTTATCCCTAATTTTTCTAGCGTTTTGAACATAAAGGACATAAAGAACATAAAGGGACATAAAGAACATAAAGGACATAAAGAACATAAAGGGATGCTGTACTTTGTCGAATGCTTTTTCTGCATCTATTGATGTGGTGAATAACATTTATTGATTTCCGTATATTAAACCAGCCTTGCATCCCAGGGATGAATCCTACTTGATCATGATGTATAATTTTTTTGATATGTATTTGAATCCGATTCGCCAGAATTTTATTGAGGATTTTTGCGTCAAGGTTCATTAGAGATATTGGTCTGTAGTTTTCCTTCTTTGATGTGTCTTTGTCTGGTTTCGGAATCAGGGTGATGTTGGCCTCGTAGAATGAATTTGGAAGTTCTCCCTCTTTTTCTATTTCCTGAAATAGCTTGAAAAGTATTGGTGTTAGTTCCTCTTTAAAGGTTTTGTAAAACTCTGCTGTATACCCATCCGGTCCTGGGCTTTTCTTAGTTGGTAGTCTTTTGATGGTTTCTTCTATTTCCTCTATTGTTATTGGTCTGTTTAGGTTGTCTATATCCTCCTGGCTCAATCTGGGCAGATCATAGGACTCAAGGAATTTATCTATGCCTTCACTATCTTCTATTTTATTGGAGTATAAGGATTCAAAGTAATTTCTGATTATCTTCTGTATTTCTGAAGTGTCTGTTGTGATATTGCCTTTTTCATCCCGTATGCTAGTAATTTGGGTTCTCTCTCTTCTTCTCTTCGTTAGCATGGCTAAGGGTCTGTCAATTTTATTTATTTTTTCAAAGAACCAGCTTTTAGTTTTGTCAATTTTTTCAATTGTTTCTTTTGTTTCAATTTCATTAATTTCAGCTCTGATTTTAATTATTTCTTGCCTTCTACTTCTTTTGCTGTTGTTTTGCTCTTCTTTTTCTAGGATTTTGAGATGAAGTATGAGATCATTTATTTGTTGGTTTTTTCTTTTTTTGAGGAATGAACTCCAAGCAATGAATTTTCCTCTTAGAACTGCTTTCAATGTGTCCCATAGATTCCGATATGTTGTGTCTGTGTTTTCATTTAACTCTAGGAATTTTTTAATTTCCTCCTTGATGTCTTCTAAAACCCATTGATCACTCAGCAACCTATTGTTCATTCTCCATGTGATGCTTGATTTTTCCTTTCTTCTTTTATCATTGATTTTCAGTTTCATTCCATTATGATCAGATAAGATGCATGGTATTATCTCTACCCCTTTGTATTGTCTAAGAGTTGCCCTGTGACATAGTATATGGTCTATTTTTGAGAAGGTTCCTTGTGCTGCTGAGAAAAAAGTGTAGCTACTTGATGTTGGGTGGTATAGTCTATATATGTCAATTAAGTCTAGGTTGTTAATTGTGTTATTGAGTTCTATAGTTTCCTTATTTAACTTTTGTTTGGAAGATCTGTCCAGTGGTGAGAGAGGTGTGTTGAAGTCTCCCATGATTATTGTATGGTGGTCTATTAGACTCTTGAACTTGAGAAGAGTTTGCTTGATGAACACAGCTGCACCATTATTTGGGGCATATATATTTATGATTGTTATGTCTTGTTGGTGTATGGTTCCCTTGAGCAGTATGAAGTGTCCTTCTATATCCCTTTTGATTAGCTTTGGCTTGAAATCTATTTTATTAGATATGAGTATGGACACTCCTGCTTGTTTCCGCGGTCCATATGAGTGATATGATTTTTCCCAACCTTTCACCTTCAGTCAATGTATATCTTTTCCTATCAAATGCGTCTCCTGTAGACAGCATATTGTTGGGTCTTGTTTTTTGATCCATTCTACTAGCCTGTGTCTCTTAATTGGTGAGTTTAAGCCATTAACATTTAGGGTTATTATTGAGATATGGTTTGTTCTTCTATCCATATTTGTTTATTGATGTTACTAAACCTGATTTGTTATCCTCTTTGACTACTTTCCCCCCTTTACTGTCCTACCTCCCATTGTTGGTTTTCAATGTTATTTTCCATTTCCTCTTCCTGTAATGTTTTGCCAAGGATTTTTTGAAGAGATGGTTTTCTAGCTGCGAATTCTTTTAACTTTTGTTTATTGTGGAAGGTTTTAATTTCATCTTCTAACCTGAAGCTTAATTTCGCCGGATACACGATTCTTGGTTGGAGCCCATTGTCTTTCAGTGTTTGAAATATGTTATTCCAGGATCTTCTAGCTTTCAGAGTCTGTGTTGAGAGATCAGCTGTTATCCTGATTGGTTTACCCCTAAATGTAATCTGCTTTCTTTCTCTTGCAGCTTTTAAAATTCTCTCCTTATTCTGTATGTTGGACATCTTCATTATAATGTGTCTAGGTGTGGATCTCTTATGATTTTGCACATTCGGCGTCCTGTAGGCTTCTAGGATTTGGGATTCTGTCTCAATCTTCAATTCTGGGAAGTTTTCTCGTATTATTTCACTGAATAGACTGTTTATTCCTTTGGAATGGAGCTCTGTGCCTTCCTGTATCCCAATGACTCTTAAATTTGGTCTTTTGATATTGTCCCATAATTCTTGGATGTTCTGCTCATGGTTTCTTAGCAGACTTGCTGAGCTGTCTATATTCTTTTCCAGTTGAAATACTTTGTCTTCATTGTCTGATGTTCTCTCTTCTAAGTGATCTACTCTGCTGGTAGTATTCTCAATTGAGTTTTTAAGTTGGTTTATTGTTTCCTGCATTTCTAGAATTTCAATTTGTTTGTTTTTTATTACCTCTATCTCCCTGTGAAATTGATCTTTTACTTCCTGGATTTGTTTGTCAATGTGATCTTTCATTGTCTGATTTTGCTGTCTCATGTCTTCCTTGAGACTCCAGATCATCTGAAGCATATATATCCTGAACTCTTTATCTGATATTCCATCTGTTGCAGCTATTACCTCTTCTAAAGTTGAGTTGACCTGCATTGCTTGTGGTCCTTTCTTTCCTTGTCTTTTCATATTGCTCGCGTTTCTTTCTGCTTGGTGCAACTGTTGTGTTTTGAAATTTACCCCCTATTTATTTATGTTGCTCTTGTATACTTGAAAAGTCTCCCTTGCAGGTGCGGGTGGCGGCTGTGCCCCTACTCCAATTGGGGTGACGTGTCTACCACGCTGGCAGCTCTCTGGGCCTGTTCCGGGAGTGGAAGGCGGCTCTGCTCTGTCCCTATTCCAATTGGGGTGTCGTGACTACAATGCTGTCAGGTCGCTGGGCCTGTTCCGGGCGTGGGCGGTGGGCTTGGCTGGCGGGATTCCACCTAATGGCAGTCCCTAACCTCCCTGCTTGCTAATTAATGGCTTCTCTGAGGCGCCATGCCTTCTGTAGCTGCGGGGCAGGCCGCGCGAATCAGTTGGCCTGGATCTCCGGGGTCCTGCTGCTGGCTGTTTTGATGTTGCAAGCTGTTGGAGAGTGGTGGTGTATTCTTCAGCTTTCCCGGATGGTGGCCGCTGACTGCCTGGATGGAGTGTCCACTGTTTTGATGTTGCACTCTGAAGGAGAGTGGCGGTGTATCCTTCAGCTTTCCCGGATGGTGGCCGCTGACTGCCTCGGCGGAGTGTCCGCTGTGGGGGATGGGACTGTACCGCTTCCTTCCCCTTCTGAGAACCCGTGCTCGGCCCCAGGGTCCGTGTGGGCTTGGCTGGTGGGATTCCACCTAATGGCCTTCCCTAACCTCCCTGCTTGCCAATTAATGGCTTCACTGAGGCGCCACGCCTTCTGTAGCCGCAGGGCAGGCCACGCGAATCAGTTGGCCTGGATCTCCGGGGCCCTGCTGCAGGCTGCTGGGATCCCTGGCACTCTATCACTTTGATTTTTTCTGCTACAAATACACTTCCTAATGAAGAAAAATACAAAACCACTGCTAGTTTCTGAAACCTCAATTCGTTTTCTAGACAGCAGGATAAAAAGGCGGAATGTTTGGGAAAGAGCCACTTTTCTTGCATTAATCTCTGTCTGTTCACTTTGTCTTTGTTATATTCTTGAAGCATAAAAAAATGGCAGGAATTAAGAACCAAGCCTATGAAACTAACCATGTTTTGTGGCATCTGAATTCTTTGTTATCATCTCCATACTTCTGTTATGGGCAGTACTGCTTGTTTTTACATGCTGCTAGGCACATACATGTTAAATTTATTTTCTTGATTTCCTGAATTGAACTGCTAGAGAAAAAAAAAAGTTATTAGCCAGTAATAAACTAAATTTCCACTCAGTCTAAATTTCACAGTACATTCAGAGTACTATTACACATTGCATGCTTCATGTATTTATAGAACTTTTACTAATGAAAAGGTTATCTTAATAAATAAATTGAAATAATTTACCCTGATTTTCCAGTATAAACTGGGAATTGAAATTCTAGTTTCAGTTGTGATAGTCACTCAAAGTCATCTCTTTTCCAGGACATATTGGAAATGACTGGTGATACTCAATACTGTTCCTGCTTCTTTCTCCTTTCTATTATGCATTTTCTCAAAGGATAATGAGAGGATGATGGTAACTAACTTCACTATTGTGATGTAGACTATGTATAAAGTGTCCAAAGACTAGAGTTATCAGGGAGTTTTCAACCACATCTGAATACTGATCCAGTCTGTGCAGCATGGCCACACCCAAAATGGCAAAGTGTACATTTATATTTATGCATATTGTATTCATCTATACTCACAAACACATATTGTAATTCTTCTACAGCAGAGCTTAAACTGTGAGGATAGATTTTTTTTCTTTCACTTTCTTACCGCTGCACTAAGAGTAATAAGTCCAACTAGTCATCAAAGTACTTTTCCTTCAGGTTAGCATAACTCCTATCCAGAATGAGTGGAAATGAGCCTCAGAATTGCAATCAGATGACCTTAGGTAAAGTTTGAGTTTTATACATTTCTCTTGGCCTCAGTTTCCTCAACTATAAAAATGAAAATTTCTCCTTGTCTATTTCACATGATTATTATGAGAATCAAATAACGTCATACATATAGAAGTACTCAGCAGACTGTAAATATGACACAAATTAGTTTTTATGTGATTTATCCCATTACTATTTACATGATTTCCTCACTGGACAAAATTATTACTATGTCACTATCAGTCCATAATCATAATTGGATATTTGCCTGTGTTTTAAAATGAAGCACAAATAAGCTCAGATAATGTCATAAAATTATCTCTGATTGTGTCTGTACAGTGCCCAAACTTCTGATTCATAAATGAAATCACATTCACCCAACCAGATGTTTCTTCTACAGAATGCCAAATTGCCACTTTAATTGATTTTTATTCAAGAAATTACTGTGTATGTGGAAATTATATAAACATGGCATTAATGATTTTCATTTAAGTGTGTATAATCTTATAGAGATCCTATATACCTTTCTAAATGCACATCTCCTTGCTTATCAGAGACATATTCTGCAAAGTGAACGGCACTCTGAAAGACTGCCCAGGTAAAGTTATGCCCAAGTTCCAGAGTTTTCCCCAGGGAATCAGCTAGAGGCTCTTGCTGCTGAACCATCCTTGCTAAGAGAAATCTCTTGCAAAGCAAAGCCCAGGTGTGAGTTATCACAGTTGTTTTAACTACTTGTAGAAAAATAATAATAATTGCAGAGAGCCTTATTTTCTTAATTTTCTCTGTTGATTTCTGGTGTTTGACAAACAGTTCTCATTTGGAAATATTATACTACTGCTCTCCACTCTAGCACTATGCCCACTGCCTTCACTAAATTGGCAATGAAACAGCAACCATTGCCAAGACCTGTGCAAGGGCAGGAAGGACTGAAAGGAAACATGAAGCAAAATGATCCCTTAATTCAAGTGAATTATTGTTACCTTTCTTCACATATTCCTTCCCTCCTCCCTTATTGTTCTCCTCTCAAAAGAGAGGAAATAGGTTCCAAATCAGACCACAAAGAGGATCTTCAGAATCAAGTTAAATTGGAGCACAAGGATTGGGGCTGATGGGAATATGGATTTGCAAGGTGCCAAAGCCTGATCTAATTTACATCCATTTACTGATTTCCAGCCTTTTGGCATCTACTGAAATAGCATTTCATTGTAGAGTTCTTGTAACCATATATTTCATATATGTTGTTTTAAATTTAACTGAAAACATAATTTTATATATTTTCTCCTGTGCAAAACTGTATGTATGAATGGATAGTGAATTCTATGTGCCAAATATTTAGACTAGTTTTACAGTTTCTCTGGTGCTTCTATGAGCAGCTTTCTCCAAAGGGGCCTGTAACTCATAATCACAGGAGCTGCTTGTGAATATATTTCTCTGGGTCAGAAATTTTGCCAGCACTGACAGGCACCCTGGACAGCTTTTCAGAAATCTCCTCGTTATTACTTATCCATTAGAAAGGGGGGGGGGATATATTTTGCATCAGTAGTTTCTCTCTCTCTCTCTCTCTCTCTCTCTCTCTCTCTCTCTCTAAATTGCAGAAATAAAGTGCCCATTGTAAATTGTTCATGCTGGAGGACAATATTGCATGCAGATCAGGCAGCCAGCCATTGGATGGGAATGGCGTGGGGGTGGGGAAAGTCTTTGTGAATGAGTAGACACTAGCAGGGTCCTGGAATGATTTCAGTAGGGTCAAAAGTAGCTCGTTACTGGGTAGAAAAGGTAGCTGCTCATCCTTTAGGGTGTAGAAAGGCGAACTCCTTCACTTTGGGAGTTTCTTATTAAGTTGTTTTACTGTTAATAAGAAAAATTCACATTTGTTCTTATTCTACTTGCATTTTCGGTAATCTGGCTTATGGGTAAACAAATCTTAAAAAATATGCTCATAATAATTAATATCCTAAATGAGTTGATTTAAAAAATTACCTCCAACCTAAAAAAAATAATGTTGACTAGCTGGGATCCAAAATGAAACAAAAACCAGACAAATAAACAAACAAACTAAACAAAGCAAAAACTTGATGAGTATACTTAATCTCTGTGTTCTTGGTATGAGAGACTTGTAAGTTTCTTCTTTGAACTTTCATATTAGTTTAGCAATAAAATGAAAGCTCCCTTCCCACTCCTTGTTCCTATCTCCCAAATGACTGTGGTTGGGAAAACATGGAAACAGAGACTAAGTAAGAATAGCAAGCTTCTTCCCAATAAACTAATCAAAGAGCTGCAATAAACTAACCAAAGATCTACTGGTAGAAGAGTGAAGGAGAATTCTAAAAGCTACAATGATATTTGAGGACACAATTCCTTCTGACAAATTGCTTTTGAGGAATAATCAGATATCTATCTCTTGGAATCCCAAACATTGTTAAATCTAACAGAGATGGGGAAAGACTTTTATACATTCTTAATTCCCTACATAAATGGAGAAATGTGTAAATCTGAAAGATCAGTAACTTGTATGAGTAATAGAAGACAGGCAAAATATTACTATGTGTCATGTAAAAAGTTATGTGTTCTCTGTCTTTATTTTTCTAAGTTCATTAAAAAAGCCATTTCTTCCTCTGAATGAAAATTGTTCTAACAAAGAGATAGTGAGCATTCCTCAAATTTCTATTTTGTTGTCAAATCTATTGAGTTCTAGGGCTTTGAATGTTCTGGACACAGTCTGATGATGAGGTGAACACTGAATTGCTTGACATCAGACAGAGTTATTGGTTATAGAATCTATCAGCATTAACACAACTGAGTCACTTGTTCTTTCCAGTGAGTCTCTTCATGGTCATTTTTACATCAGTCTAAAATAATAACCATATAAATATTTTCCATGTTTTCTTTCTAAAGTTTGTTAAGGCCCACTTTATTATTTGGACCAATAACCTTTATGTCTTTGCACTCTCTCTGTTCTAAAGGGAAATTATCTTCTTTTGAGTAGATGAGTAGATGAGTACAGAAACTAATATAAACCTGTAATAAGTGGGGTTCCATTTCTATTTCTGTGTTCTGAGTACATCCCAGCACCTGTAGGCTATATTCTTTCTCACCCTAATGCATAAAACTCCCATGGGTTCCAAAAGAATCCTGAAAATAGCATAACGAGGTAAATATCTGATGCTAGTCTTGAAAACTCAGATTCATATTTTTGTTCCACTATTTTTAATCCTCTAGTTTATAATTAATATTTTAAAAATATGCATTTCTATCTCTAGCTACTAAAAGAAAAACTATCACAACTTTCTCTCTGAAAGCAAGGGAGGCAGGGAAGGAGAAAAGATTGCTATAAAACCCAGACTAATATTTTTTACACAACAATTTCTAAAAAACAAGCTTGAAGAGAAAATCCTTCCTTTAAATTAGCTGCCACTGTGAAAATTAAATTGGTACAATAAGTAATCTAATTGTAGCTTGCTCTATCATGTAGCTAATTAATATATTATGATTTGTAGAATTCTCTTTATATTAAATGTGTATATAATACATAGTTTGTGGCAGATTTTGCACAGCAATTTTTATCCAGCAATGATTGCTGTGAGGCAGTTCAAAGTTGAATTTGGAAAGTAAACTTTAAAAAGTCCTCTGTGTCAATTTTTATCAATACAAGCCAAGCCATATAAAAGCAGTAATTTACTTCCCTTTAAAAATTATGCATTATGGATTTAAATTACATTTCATTTTACTAGATGTTAACAGCACAAGTTTGTGATTCCACTTTCATGTTTTCATCTGAAAATTAATGGTGATAAAAAAATAATCTTTCATGACTAGTCCCCAGGAAAGTGTAAATGTGGTAGGTATTATGTTCTTATCAGAAATTATATCAATACTACTACTTTAAAAAGGCATTTAATGTAGCTAGGTTCAGAGTATTTCACTAAGTCTTGAATGAATTCCTTAAAGCTAGTCCCAGTGTCCATACACACCTATTGGTCACATTTTCTTTTTTCTTGTGTGTGTGTGTGTGTGTGTGTGTGTGTGTGTGTGTGTGTCTGAAGGTTGTGCATATGCTAGGCAAGGCTTCCACAATGAGGCTACAGCCCTAACCCAGTCTCATTTTTTAGAAAACAAATTATAAGGAGAAAAATCACCTAGAAGCATTTAAATATGCATGACTTTAAACCATTTACATTTATTAGCAATTTATACACATAACATATACATATGAATGATAAAATTAGTGCATATGATGTTTTTTATGAATACATATTAAACATATAAATATTTTGGAAATATAGTAGTGTTTTAAATATTTTTGAATGTGTGTTCTAATGTCAGCAAATTCAAAGCATAGCATATTTTACACTTCATATTATTTAGATGTTGTTAAGAAATACACCCACCAAAAGTCTCTATCTTGGAAGGGAACTATGACAAATAGCTTGAAAAAACCTTTGCAAAATATTTAAGTGCTTTCAAAATATCATATGTTTGAAGGAGGTGCAATTATTAGCCTTGTATTTCTGAATAAGGAACTCAAGTCTTAGAGAATGTAAGCACTCTGGCCAAGTTCATTAAGATCACAAGAGATGCAGCAGTATGATTCCCACGTTCTACTGCTTCTGGGCTTATTGCATGGGACTGATTTATGAGGATTCACTTACAATAGTGTATAACATGTCAAAGAGAGTCAACGATAACCTTGATTCTGAGCTGTTTTGGTTTAGGTTTTGGGTACCAACCTACAGAAGAGGTTTAGAGAAATAGAAGGCAGAGAATGAATATGAAGGCTCAAGATAAGAAAAAAAATCAACAGAAATTTAAAATTATGTATGGCTGCTAAAAATACTAAAGAGTCAAAAATAAGAGGGCTAGTCAGGGACTTGAGGTTGTGGCTCAGCGGTAGAGTACTTGCCTCGCATGGGTGAGGCACTGGGTTTGATCCTCAGAACCACATAAATATAAATAAACAAAATAAAAGTATAAGAGGAAAAAAAGAAGGATAGCCAACTGACTACTTAGGAATTTGGGACAGAAGTGTGTATAATAAGGTTGAAGTGAATTGACCAGATAGGATAGACTTTATTCTATTTGAAAGATCAACATAAAAGGAAATTATTCAAACCCTTTTCTATCAAATGTTTCAACACCCTTTCTGTTAAAGAAAGTTTTCTTATACCTATGATTCTTCTCATCTGTTAATTCCCACTTGATTATTCTAGAAAATTTAGATTATTCCCATTCTAAATGACATTTTCCTGTATTTTTAAATATGCTTTTCACATATTTCTCCCTCTCTTATATTGAAGAATCACTGACTTGATTTAGTCAAATTAAATGTTTAAGCACAACAAAATTGCCCCTGAAATACATGGCCTGGCAGATTTGGGTAAATTTCCATGATGGTTTCTTTTGTGTTTCTAGGTTGCCATACTGTAACTTTTTCTGCCCTCTCTTCCAAAAATATGGATATATAAAGAAAGGCACTCTTGCCTCACAGTAACAATTTAGTTCACAGTAATACAATTTATTTAATAAATTATCAAAGAACTCTTAAAATATACTGAAATGTCCCCATTCCTTCCCCATTTCAACTAAATCCTGTTTTTTTTTTTTTTTCTGAGTGTCCATTAGCTGGTCATCTAAGTAAAATGAACTGTGAATATGGAAAGTGTCTCTCTTAGGCCACCATATCTTTGCAGCAGCCTCTAGTCCCCTTCTTTTAAAAGAGCCATACATTGCCAAGTTGCTGATGGTCTATTTGCCTTTATATTTGATTTTCTTACTCTGAAGCCCTTGGCTCAAATGTGGCTGAACAATCTTCAGTTTCACCAGTAGGTGGGGGAACTTATTTCTTTTTCCTTATTGTCCTCTTCCCCCCACCCCCTTAATAGGAATAATAGCATTCTTTCCTGTGAACTTTCTCATAATACCACTGATGTGCTCTGTGCTCTGTGCTCTGGGCATCTATTTACTGCCTCCTAGAGAGTAGCAATGAGAAAACCTAGAGAAAGAATTTTGGGAGAAATACTCTGAGTTTTAGACCTGTTGATAAAGCATACAAATCAAGGAAAGAAAAATTAATTTTAAAAAATTATTATATTTAATAATAATAAAAACCTGGGAACCTTTGAGGAATGCCTTTAATTGAAAAGTTATATAAAGACACAAGCCTAGTTATAAACAATAAGTAGTTAGATGATAAAATTATTGCCAATAGTTTGCACTTTATTTCCTATGGATAGTATAGAACAAAATGTAATAAAATAGGATAAAGTCTGCATAATTTTTAAAAATCAACAACAAAGAAAATTATTCATACTCTTTTAGTAACCTACTATTATGTTCTAGTAATTTGTCTGTTTATGTATTTCTTTTTATCCTCTACATTTGTACTTAACTTATATTTTTTGATACAATCATGGAGAATATTATAGACCATATTCCATTTGTGAAGAAAAAAGCTGTTTTTCTTCTTTAAGCTTTATTATTTGAGAAAAGTTTGTTCTTCAAAATCTATATTATTTGTGTAGTTTTCTTCTAATGTGGTTTGTTACTTCTCCACGGAATTTAAATGTTTAAGGGTATAGAGTTTTTATTAGCAAACAGTAGAACCTAACTTACCAGAAAAAAAGACACTAAAGGATGAGTACTAGGTGGCTCACAGCAATATACAATAGTCAAAATGACAGTGATCTGACTACAGATTAAATATACATTAGTAAATTTAAGCCTTAGTACATGTGTTAAATTGATAAATTTGGGATATAATGCTCAGATTCTTTGTAGAATCTTGGCCCTTATTAGTGCCCCTTATCAATGCTTATATGATCAAGGAGTTCACAAAGACAAGCATATGTTCTCATGTTGAGAAGCAAAGAATAATGCACACATATAATATATACATATGTATAAAAGATAAGTTATATCATATATTCACTGAAAATTCAGAGTTTGATTTTCTAAAAAGTAATTTGCCTATTAGAAATGAGGATTTTTAACATTATTGAAAAATATAATTGATTTGGTCAGTTTTTGCTATTTTACTAATCAACTTTGTCAAAATATAAGAATGTGTGACTAAACTTAAGATTTGCAACTTGTTGCATCAAGCCAGTAGCTACAATTTTAAACAAAATCAGAAATTCTAAGGTTAGATAATTTGTTTCATTACTAAACAATTTTCACAGAGTAATCACCACTATTAATAGTCTATCAATATGCTAGTAGATCAAATTAACTATCACAAACTCTCATGAATTAATTTTACTACCTTATCTCACAAATTTTATAAAACAAAAATAAGATTAGTAAGTAAAAAGTAGCTCAATTTCAAAGTTATTGAATAGGTGAACCTGCTGAAGAAATATGTCTATTATATTTGTAGTTGTTAACTACCATGAAAATGCCCAACCCAACCCAATCCAAAATTAAAAATATGTGGTACTGTTTAATTTATTATCATGTATTATGTATCTTGTTCATGTTTCACTTCAAAGAAAATCTAAGTATGTCAATCCAAGTATAACCATTTAACAAATGTACTGAGGCACAAAGGTATTAACACACATTTTATTCTCTAGTCTGGGACATTGTCATCTTGACCCCTGTATACTGCTGCTAAACACAGAGGATTTACTTTGAAGCTTTCATTTAAGGAATTGAGTTATTATACTTTGTTTGACCTTTGTCCATGGCATATTTATCATTGCAGCCTATAAAACTATAATGTGTGAGAAAAGTGAAGAAAGGAAGTAATATATTTGTGATTTATAAAGAAAGGAGGAATAGTATAAATCAGACTTTTAAAATCCATTTCTAAGTACCTCTTACATAATCCATTCATATATCTCAAAAATCCCTCCCTGAAATGACTTTTTTACATTTTCAAAAACAAACATTAGCAAAGGTAACTTGAAATTAATCATGATCCAGGATTTCCAGGATCTATTGCCAGATATTGTTTATATTTATTACCAGGAAGAAAAGAGGGAAACTGTTATTTTTAAAAGTACAGGAGGAAATAGTTTTCAAGCTGTTCCCTTAATGAACTGGAAATAGTAACCCTGTCAAATTTAATATAAAAATAGTGTTATAAGCCTATGGCATCTATTTATTACTAGAGAACAAAAGCCTTCATCCATTTCCTTTAGAGAATGACATTTTTGTAATTCGCTGCCCATTTCATTTGTTCCAAAGGCCTTCGTCGGGTGACAAATATCCCACAGAAATGGCTACTGAGACTTGATAGGATAATGTGCAGCCCCTCAGGACAAGGGCAAAGGCAGCAAACTAATCATCCTTCAGTTTAGCTTAGCATGGGTCAGTAACAGCGCCAGAGGTGACAGAAGATGCTAAAGTGTGGGAAGCAAGAGCTGAAAGCTCTACGTAGGAGGGGAGTTTTTATAGTTTATCCTTTCTTTTTGCCAAGAAGCTATAGAGACACTAACTGTTTCTGGAAAAGAAGAGCGAGGGGGAGAAACATCCAACACTTATGGGTCATTCTCACCAACAGCATGTGGCATTTCAATGTCCTATTGGAGGAAGAAATGCATATTTAATATTTTAGCTTCAAGTTCAGATTTTAAGAATGCATTATCCTGCAGGAAGGTCTGTGGTGAATAATCAGTAAGACATCACCATTATATCAACCTGATAATTTTGCAGAGGAAGAAGCATTAGCAGTGATGCCTATCATTTGGGAATTTTCACTATATTGTTTTCTGTGTTCGGGTGGATAAAAAATGACTAGTATGACTCTTCTTAAATTTTTTAACTTACAAACGTTCTTAAAATGTAGTACTTTAAATTTATCATTAACACTTGTCCATTAAGGACAATTGACTTGCATGAAACCTGAATATACATATTTTATTCTCAAGAAATTAAATCAGTATAAAACTTTCCCTAAGAACATCATAAAAGAATGATATGCACCAGCTGGTATATTACTCCTGATTCTATTAAAAGATCATGTGAGCAAGTTCTTCTAAACACTTCTCTGTTAAAAAAAAAAGAATGAAGTAAAAAGAAAAGCATAAGTTCTTCATTACGCAGGTATCTCTTTTTGTGGCTGTCAGTGCACACAGTGAAGCTCATGGAAACATGATGGTTATGTTGTGATGTCTCTAACAGCACATCTGGTAAAATGATTCCTGTTTTGCAATATTAAGAAATCACTTTTTATGTTACATGTGATTTGAATTAATTTGTTTTTAAATTTCAATTATACAATTCAAAAATTCCTAAAGGTCTGAAAGGAGAAAAAACTAAAATAGGTGACCTTGTTTCACAAGCAAGTTGCCAACTCCACCTGAGTAATTACTAGCTTTGATCAGCATTTTGCAACATAATGTCCTTCATAAGAACAATCAGTGCTTCTTCAAAACATTTATTTTTGTTCTTCAAGCCAGAGAAAAGAAGGTTCATTTTTATATCTTTTCTTGATATTATAGATAAAACCTGTGTCATCAGCAGGGAATAATAAATTTTAGAACTTAAATATAAAACAAATTTATTTAATTGAGAAAAATCTTTTGAAGTTTTATGTAAATATAAGGTACACTATAATGTGTGGAGCATTTTCTGGCAGACTCCTTTTCTTCCAAGCCTATCTGGAAAATTATGTAATACTGAATTGCAGGAAGAGGAAGACAAACTAATGCCTACTTTGAAATAAGTATGTTAAATAGTTCACATACTTTATCTCTGAAAACCTGGTTGTGTTCTCCTAATAGCACTATTGCTGGTTAAAATTTATACAGTACTTTTTCCATTGAGTTGGAAATTGTTCTCTTTTCAGAGGGAAGTTCATGTTTATTTCCAATATAGAGAACTTGTTTTAGTTTTGAAAGTAAATTGAACAAGTGATTGCTTTCATATATCATGTAATTCCTTACATGTTGATGGCTGTAACTTTTCTACTTAACACATTTTATTCCTTACCATACCTGTCACTGGTTTAAGTAATCTGTGGGTAATTGATTTCTTCTGTAAAACAGATAACATTTGCTTAAAGCTCTTCTGATAGCTTTACAGCCTCTGCATTAGGAGGAGCACTTCCATTACCACTGGCATTCTTATAAAATATAATTATTATATATCCATCAAAGACTAAAAGAAAAGGGAAATTGGAAGAGGCAGCACAAATATTTCCTGACTTCAGTGTTCACAACAGTCTTGTTGATACTGCTGCCCAGCACATCAGTACACACCTTGCTTATATGCCTTGGGCACATAAGCCATCCCTGCTTTGAATTTCATCATTTATTTAAACAAACAACAAGCACACCTGGGTCTATGTTCAATCCATTACTTTTCCTAATAAAATATAAAAGTATCTTTAAGTAATGACTGTTTCTCAACTGTGATTAACATTTTTATTTATGAACTCAACAAAGTAAATATGTAGTAAACATCCTAAATGAACAATTTTACATGCACATAAATTGAATTCAAATAAATTTATGTTATCAGAATTATTTTTTTCTTGTTGCTACATTGTTGTTTTGTTTTATAAATCCAAACTGATTACTACTTTAGGGTTCGATATCTCTCTTATCTTGAGACACTAGTAGACAGTTAAAGTCCTTTATAACAAGTGGCCCTGAAACTCAGGAGAGCCAACTCAACTGGGTTTTCCATTTGTTCTATGTTTATGAATGTACTTATCAGAAAACTGGAGACAGAAAGGGAGTTATAGCTCTATAATATTCCAAGTAAAAATTATTTGCTTTCCTTGGTATCTAATAGGTCATCTGATCTTTTCTTCTTTCTTTTGCCTTCTTTTTATTTTTTCTCTTAAGAAACTGTATAAAACAGAAAAGGATTCATTTTTCAAATTACAAATGTCAGTTCACAGAAAAAGTGCACTGCAAGCTGAACTTATTGATAAAGAGGAGGCAAATCATAGTGAGATAGTTCAGTTTGTGTCTGTGAAAAGTACCCTGTTAATTCTGGGTACAATATTTATCCATTCACTATCTAAAATAAATGTTTAGGAGAGGCAAATAATAGAGAAATAAATAATCTACCAATCAACAAGGTAAACAAATGTTTTCTGCTTTTCTAGCCTAGCTAAATCTAATTTGTGTTTTTTACTTTCAAATGGAAGCCCTGGATAGTGGACACAAAATTCATATTATTTTAGTTCAGTTTCTTGTTTCAAAACCCATAGTGAAACTGCATTCTCCTTGGCCTAGGGAAACTGAAACATCTCTATTTTTGACTCTGAGTTCTCAAGTTATTCTAGCTATTTGGGTCAGTTCTGTACACAACCTTCTTGTAACCCAGGCACAGTTATCAGATGTCCTTCTTTCTACTCCCACTTTCCAGCATCATGCTAGGAAATCCTGTAACTGTCATCACAGAGACCTTCACTTTGCCATTTTGCTACAATCCACTCTCTTTGGAAGCTTCATTTTTTTTTTCCTGTACGTCTTTGTGTAGTGATCAGAGGAGAGCTGATACATTTCCTCACTGGAACATTTCAAAACCCTTCCATCTGTAATTTATCTTTAAATTAATTTTAATAATATTCTAGCATCTACTTTTCAGTTATTGTGGCATAACTGAGATTTATTTATTCAAGCTAGTGTCATCAATTCATCAGTTCTAGTTTTAAACTTCAAGAGGGTAGAATCTCTGCCTGAGTAGTTCTTATCCAGTGCCCACTGCAGCATTATATGCAAATTGATAACTAATAAGTACATTTTAATTACGATGACATTATGCATTATGTAAGACAGTGTTTGCACTCAATGCTAGAATGCCATTTTTGTAAAAAGTAGAAATGCTAATAAAACATTCAAATCACAAATCATCATTTCTTTTCCCTTGATTGATTTCAGGACTTCAAGAAATCCACAAGCTTTATTATTTACTTTCTTGATAAAGTACATGTGTTCAGTATGCATGGATGTAAACTTGCATTCTCTGATTTGTTTTTTCTTTTGGCTAATTATGTGTGACACCAGACCACTCAGAAATTCAGATGATGGAGGGAAATGCGATCTTCAGAATGTTTCATCTTAATAATCGCCATTCTCTAAATTTTCTGTAACATTTTGAAAATGGTTTAAATTCTTCCTGAGGATCTGTGACATACGCTTGGACTGCAGATGCTTTGGAGAAATATATTGCAGTTTTTATCTTGACTTTGTATAAAAGTCTCAAGCACAACCCCAAGCCAGGAGATGTTTTTTTTCAGAAATCATTAAGGAAAGGTTGTTACTTCCAGTTCACAGCTTTAAATCATACCATCATGATTAACTTGTCTTTAATATATCAACAATACCTTAAGTTTGATTCATTTTTAAGACTAAGCAAGATATCAGTCAGAAGTGAATGATACTTATTATTAATACTTTTGAAAAATCAAAGCATAAAGTATTGAAAGCATTGCACTGATTTGTGAGAAGTAATCCCATGTGATGAGAGGAAGGATTCTTATTAGTGATTTATTCTTGAGAAAGTGCTTCGGTGTCCAAATATTATATTAAATACCTTTCTCAGGTCTCTAAACAAGTTGAAATCATTTCACCTTTGAATATTTGAATGAAGTGCTTAATTTTTCCCTTCTACCTAAAGATAATGTCAAGATTTGTGTTAATATTCCTTTCTTAATTGACACTTATTCTATGGGGTCGCATTGCAGATGTCTCTATATGTTTTTTAATCAGCAGGATAAAAAAAAGCTCTATAAACTTTAAAAATCACATGTAAGATTATCTACATGTTTTCCTACTTCTACTTTTTTTAAAAGGATTAATTGTTAGGGTTCCCATTTAAATAGTGTGCCTTTGTAAGATATATGTCCCAAGAATGTGAAATGATTGCAGTTTCAGTCAGTGATATTTTAGCAGTGTCATGCTGATTGCCTCAATCCTTGTCAGGCCAGCAGCACAGAAAAGGACTCATGAGCACTGCACTAGTCTACATGAGACTACAGCAGCTTAGCTGGTGTGCTTGAGAACTGTCCACTTTCTTTACTCCATGTCTCAGCAACTTGGTCTGTGCTGCAGTTTAACACGTGGCTGCAGGGGTTGCCAGGCTGAGTGCTTTATGCTGTGACAGGCCAGAGAGGAGGCACTTAACATGGGAGAGTCAAGTGTGCTGGGCACTGGGCATGAGACAGGTGCCAACAGGGTTACAGCTATTTTGAAGCAAGAAGAATCTTTGTAACTTATATGTGTGTGAGTCAGAATGCATTAGACTGTTTCTTTCTGTTCCTTTATTTTTTCCCCTCATTTGTCCTTTTAAAACTAGAGAATTATTTCTTTTTCTAATTCAAATTTTTCATCTGTAGCCCCACTGCCTGAAACATAGTAAATATTCAATAAATATTTGTGTGTTGTATGACATGAAGGCTTGGGTGTGTTTGTAAGTCTTAAGTGGTTAGACATTACTACAATCAGACAAATGTGGGCATTTGGGGCTGTTAGGAATGTGCCCAGTAGCCACATAAAATCCTAATTTTAAGTTGAGGTCTTTTGGGAAAAGTAGCAATTTCAAAAAGAAGGAACCCCAAGTCTCTAATATTTTACCTACATTATTGTGTTGCTAACTCATTGAATAGAAAGCATTTGACATTATGTAGAACAAGTCAGTCATTCCAGTCATAGTAAAAATATTTCAATGTGGTAATTTAGATGGTTTTCCTTCAGAAAGAGGCAAAACACAGAGGGAAATAAGAATCAAAAGGCAATGATAAACCCTAACAATTTTAAATGTTTTCAAAAGTCACCCTTTGTAGGAGTTTTAACAATTTTACAGGCAAATCCTAACAATGGTAGGGAATTGGGGATTCAAATAAGACAAAGAGATGACTGGAGCAGAAGAGATCCTTGCCATGTAAAACTGGGACTCCTTGTTTTCTGCCCAAGACCTCTTCATAATTCCTATGTCATTACAGACTCTGGGGTTATTATAAATTTTAAGAAAGTTTTGATTAACTTAAAGTTGCAGCCATAATTATGGAAGTAAATAGGTCTGCTTTCATGTATGGGTACCAGAAAAAAATCCCCTAACAATAATCTAATGTACCTTCTGGAGCTGGAGGGTAGAAAACTTTCTTTTTATTCAAGTTAGTGAAATTTTTATTTCTCATTCTTTATTTTGGGTAAAATACACTAAAATAAACATGTATGTACAAGACCCTAAAATTCTCCACAATATTGAATGCAGTTTTCATAAAGAATTTGTTTCAACTTTAATAGTAGACAATGGATTCACAAGAAGCTTATCTGAATAACAGTCCAATTCTGATTTTGATACTTATAACAAGAGATGTTTATTAATGATATGGCTAAAGAAGAATAAGGGAGTAGAAATGCAATTACATTTGTGTTCTTGTTTGTAAGCATTAGAAAATTTATAGCACTAAATAAAACTAAAGACAGATTACTTGGTGAATTTTGTTAGATGTTTAAAAGCCACCAAAACCTCAAACCAGTATTTATTAGTACTTTTTCCATCCAATTGGAAAATACTTTTTCTGTATTTTTCATTCCTGGAATATATCTGAAAATAAGATATTCTGAGGTCAATTAGCCTATACATCATAAAGTTTAATTTCTTTTTTTAGTTTTAAAATCTTTGTGTTTAATTCAGCTTGGGAGGCAACTGGCTATGGGCATGAGAGATACAATGATAGCTTGTTCTCAGAAGGCAAAATTTTACAATATATTAAAATTAATCAATGATTTTGACTTTAAAAAAGGGAAAAAAGAAAACAAGTCACATTTGCTTTATTTATGATCTTCTGGCAAAGGCTTAGGAGATGTGCAAGGATGTGGTCACAGATGAAGTAAAGTGTGCAGAAAATTCTCAGATAAAATTATGTAAACATCCCTATACTCTTGGAAGACTACACATCACATTATTACTAGAAAGAAAAACCTTTCTTTTGATAAAGAAATAACATAGTTCACCACTGAATTGATATCATCATGACTGTACTCTTTTTGCCAATTAGTGAGAGAATGCTAAAAAGGAGAAATGGAAACCAGTACAACAGTCCTGAACTTAGCCTGAAGCTTAATATGAAGCTCAATCAAACCCAGCCCAGATAATTTGGCCACCAGCCAATTTTCAGATTGGTGAACGTGGGTTATGATTGTTATTTTAAGATATTAAGGGGTTTAGGGCTGATTTGTTATGCAGAACTACTGTGAAAGTATCTGGCTGACATACATGCTAATGGTAATTTTTAGTGGTACTGATTAAATAGAGTTTATCAATGTAGACATATTAAAAGATTCGGCTTTTGGGTTTTAACTACCATCATATGCTAAGTCATAAGAAGTCCTGAACAACTTTGTAATTCCATAAGAAGAAGTAGGGATAATGCTGAGTGTATTGGTACACACCTGGATTCCCAGCAACTTGGGAAGCTGAGGCAGAGAAATCATAAATTGGTTGGCAGCCTGGGCACCTTAGTGAGATCCTGTCTCAAAATAAATAAAAATGGCTGGAGATTATCTCAGTGGTGTAGTACCCCTGGGTTCAATCCCTAGGACCAACAAACAAATGAAACAAAACAAAAAAGTAGAAGTATCCATTAAGATACACTTAGGAACAAGTATGAGTATACTGTTCCCCTGTATCATTGCCAATATTTTTTTTATTATTTGTAGTCTTGATGATTGCCCTTCTGACTGGAGTGAGATGAAATCTCAATGTTGTTTTGATTTGGATTTTCCTGATCACTAGAAATGGTAAACATATTTTCATATATTTGTTGATCATTTGAGAAGTGTCTGTTTAGTTCTTTTACCCATTTATTAATTGTTTTTTGGTGCTAAGATTTTGAATTCTTTATACATTCTAGATATTAATTTCCCATCAATGGAGCATCTGGCAAAGATCTTCCATTCTTTATGTTCTCTCTTCATACTCTTGTTTCCTTTGCTATGCAGAAGTATTTTAATTTGATGCCACCACACTTATTGATATTTTTTTCTTTTATTTCTTGTGCTTTAGGAATCTTGTTGAGGAAGACAGTGCCTCTGCCAATATGTCAAAGTGTTACACCTGTGTTTTCTTGTATCAGTTGCAAAGTTTCTGGTCTAATTTCTAAATCTTTGATCTACTTTGAGTTGACTTTTGAAGTACAACCACTCTGGAAAGCAATATGGAAATTCCTCAAAAGACTAGAAATGGAACCACTATATAACTCACCTATCCCACTCTTCAGTATTTATTCTAAAGGACTAAAATCAGCATACTATAGTGATAACAGGCATATCAGTATTTATAGCAGTGTGATTCACAGTAGCAATTTAGGGAACCAGCCCAGATGCCTATCAGCAGATGAATGGATTAAGAAAATATGGTATACATACACGATGGAGTTTAACTCAGACACAAAAAAAAGAATTATACTATGGCATTTGCTGGTAAACGGATGGAACTGGAGAACATCAGGCCAAGTGAAATGAGCCAGACTCAGAAAATCAAGGACTGAAAGTTTTCTCTCATATGCAAAAGTTCTACCAAAACACAGGGGAAAAAAAGAGGAAGAGATCCCATGAAAATAGGAGGAAGATAAGTGGAGTATAGGAAAGGGATTGAAGGTAAGGGAGGAAGAATGAGAAAGGAGAGAAATGGTAGAATGAAATTGCTCAAATTATACTCTGTGTGTATATGAATACACCACAGTGTATTTCACATTTATGCATGCCTATAAAGCACTATTTTTAAAAAAAAAATGCTGTAAGTAAATAGAAGGAAGACTAATAGAGTAAAGGAAGAGGAACAGAGGGATGAAGGAGGGAAGAAAAAAAAGAGAAGTCCGAGGAACTGAAATGGAGCAAATCGTTTTCCATGTTTGTATGATTAGGTAAAAATTAACTCTGATATTATATGTAACTATAATGTACTAATAAATGCAAAAAGTAAAGATGTAAATAGGGTGTATTAAAACCCAACTCCAAGAATAATAGAGTAATAACTAAATAATTATAATTTGAGTAATTTTCCTTTTGTGGAAGCAATATTTTTAGATTCCTTATCTGCTGAGAGCCACAGCTGAGTTGGAATGGCCCCTGGCATTTTGCCAATAGTATTGATTGACAGGCGAGGCATTACTATCCGACTTGGCCACTACTTTGCAGTTCTTGTGCTACTTTGGAGTTGTTGTGGGGATTCCCCGAGAGTTCCCATTGGTTGGGGAGGTGCAGGAGGAGGGATTTCCAGAGGATATTTCTGGCTGCTGGTTCCTGGACCAGCCACATGGCACTCAGGAGAATTCCCTGGGAACCTGTGTGAAGTGTTTTGGTGGAGTTCAAAAATAAAGTTTGTTCCTGCTTCAGTGGCTCATGATTTGTGTCCAGCCAGAATGCGGCACTTATCTATTAAAATATTATAGAGTATCAGAATTTACTTCTTTTCTCTGAAATGTTCCCTGAACAGCTTAATTCATATAAATTGTTTCTTCATTGCTTAATACTCTAATATTCTCTAATGTAATAGTTAGCAGAACTCCAGCAAGACCTTTGTTACTCTAAGTTATTCTCTTTTGAAAATTTTTAAGGGAAGTGATATTTCCAGAGGTTTCTGAATGTACAGTAATACTTATGTTTGGAGATAGGGTATGGATATATATAAACATTGTGCAAAAATCTAAATTCATTTTATAAATACTCAGTGAAAGTTTATTTTTTTATTAAACATACTAGACTAAAACTCTTTTTTACTCTAAATATAAGTGAGATGGCCAAATATTAGGCCTGTGACATGGTTAGAGTTCTTTTACACTTTTGATGATTATATTCTTTCATCTGCCACACAGATTAGCTGAATTTCAATATGTTTTCAGGGAATATAACCTACAACTGCAAAATTATTATTAAAATATTGCTTGAGAGTAATGTTAATACTGTCATGGATGAATCAAGACCATGTACTCTGTCCATTCTTCTACATTCATTATATCCTTGAGTCAAACTAAAATAGAAAAAGAAAAGCTGTAAACAATGAAAATCTTTCTTTTTACTTTATTCAAACAATTTTTCTGGCTGCATTGATGTTTATATTTAATTTTATGAGTGATAAGGGTCATTTGAGTAGTGACACAGGAAACAGTAACATGTTTGAGAAGTGAAGCAGGGAGTGACACAAAGATAGCCATATACTGTAAAAATGCATGTGTCGTTTATGTTTGGATCTCCAATATAACCAAAATCTCATGTGTTGAAAGCATGGTCCCCAATATAGCAAGGTACAGAGGTGGGGCTTTTAAGAAAGGATTAGGGCAATGACTACCTGCTAGAATAATCCACTGAGAGTTGAATGGACAACTGGGAGGTGGGACCTAGTTGGAGGAAGTAGGTCATGGGGTATGGCCCAGATTTTTCAGTTCCTGCCATCTCACCCTCCTTCTTCCTCTCTTTCTCTCTCTCCCCTTCCCAGCTGCCATGAACTGAGTAGCTTCCCTTTACCATACCCTTCCACCATAATTTTCTCTCTAGAGAAATATAATCAGCCAACTATAGACTAAACCTCTGAAATTGTGAGCCCCAAATAAATTTTCCTCCTGTAAATTGTTCTTGTCAGGTATTTTGGTCACAGTGATGAAAAGCTGACAATAGGACCTAGGAAGAAATTTAAAACCCCAAATAAATAAATGTTTTTAAAAATTAGTGTAAATTTTACCTGGTAGAGATGAAGTCACAGAGATTAGAATTATCCTCCTAATTGAAATATTCAAAAACTGTAAAAATATATTTGAAACAGTGGTTAAGCCACTAGAAAACCGTCAATGAACTTCATTGATTCCTTAGGGATTTCTTAGTAAGCCTGGTAAATTCCCCCAGCTTAGTGCCCTGAGGGAGTTTCTTGATGACAGCACAAGCAAAAGGGAATAACTACAGAGCCTGCCCAACTCCCTGGAATGAGCAGATGGAATTGAGAGTCTAGTGTGACCAAGGTTGTTAGAGTTCATTGGACAGAGTACAGGAAAGGAGACAAGTGCACTGAGAAAACTGAATATCCACCAAGGGTCCTCTGCAAGAAGTCAGATCAGTGCACTCATGGGAAGAACATGACTTAGCCCTGGGGAATGACACCTAGAAGGACAAGAAGAAATGATGCCTGGCACTCTCATAGAGCCTGCAACAGTGTCTATTACCACCAGCCAGACAGGAAAAAAATCATGACTGGACAGAGTTCTTGGAAAGATCTTTCCTTGTAGGCTGGGAATAATTTATCCTACACACTATGGTTCTGAAGAAACAAATCTCAAATGCAAATCCAGAATGATTTCTAATATTTAACTGCCTCTGAAACCAAAGCTTAAGAGCATTTTTAGAAATAATTCCACTGCCAGTGGAGTTCATGTTTGTGGATAAATTTATTGGAGATGTTGATATGGGAAATAATGTGATTGAATCTGGAAATAATTATGCCAAGTAAAAGAAGCCAGAGCAAAAAGACTACCTAATTCCATGTATATACAACTCTAGTAAATACAAAATAATCTGAAGTGAGAGCAGATAAGTTGTTATCTGGAATGGAAATTGGGGGGTATTGTCAAAAGGGATGAAACAAAGACATCACAGGGCCCTGAGAAAAACTTTAGGGGTGATATATAGATATATAAAATCTTGATTTTAGTATTTTTTTAAGTCCCAGTATTAAAAATCCAGTGTTTAAGAAAACTTGCTTGCTTTTTAACCTAGTAAAGATAAATCAATAAGCATAAGGGTGCCCTTCAGCTAACAGTCAAACTGAAATAGTTAATGTATGTGAGAAATGCAGCTGAGCCTTAAATGCCTATAAATATAGGTTTGTCTTTTATTTTAAAAAATCCAGGATTCAAAGAAAATTGTAACAAAATTTGAATTATAGAATCAGATTTCTTTATACAAATGTTCTTTTCTCATCCAAATTTTGCATGAGAAATTATTTTCATGTACTATCTCTTTAATTTCTGAGATTATATTCTTTTAATGAATACTCTATCATTCATCATAAAAATGTTTTCTTCCTTTGCCTTCTAGTGATATGTTTCTCAGCATCACAATTTTAATTTTTTAGTGTTTATTTTCTTTTACAGAATTAAAACCACATAGCAAAAATTTACTTTTGTCATTAAAGACAGGTGGAGTAATTGTGCATACTTGATAGTTAAATAAATTGTTTATAAACTGTCTACACAGGAACTTACTAAAAGTATTTAATGTACTACAGATTTAACAACTATATGTCTCATATTTATAATAAGTAGATTTTCAAGATATGGCAAGATATAAGGATGCCCATTGAATTGTTTACAATAGTAAGAAAAAAATTGGATACAGATATGATATCTAATAATAAGTTATTATTTAAATGTTGGCACATTCAAATATTAAAGTATGCAGTAGTTATTTATTGTGTCAGGCGATAGCATAATTATATTAATAAAAATTAAAATGATATAAAACAATTTTCAAAGCAATATGCATAAGATGCTGAAGATTGTTTTCATTTAAAAAGTCTATATATATGGTAGTAGGTAGACAAAAAGATATACTTGCAATTGCTTTGTGGGTAGGCTTTTGGTGGCAGCTTCAATTTCATTGCTTGAGACTGAGCTGTTTAAATTTTCTAAGTCATCCTCGTTAAATTTGGCTAGTCATATGGCTCTAGAAATTTGTCAATGTCTTCATTCAATTAACCATTCTTTTAATAAAGTATGTTGCTTTCAGAAAATGTAAGCCATATAGTAGAAATGTAAACAAAACATTAAAATAATTATAGTTTTATAATCATGCATATTGCAGTTTTTCTTGAAAAGTGTTATATATCACATTCTTAGTGAAATATTATGGTGCCCATAATATTTCCATGCCTTTATATGAAAGTAATTTTGGGAGTGTTCTAGAAGGAACACAAGGCTTCATTTTATGGAAAAATCAATAAAGCAATGCAAAGAAAATTGATGTTAGGCTAGATAGTTCTCTACTGAATTGTTTACATGGTCCTTGGGGAAAATAATTGAAAGAAAAAATACAAGTGACCTACCTTTTTAAAAAAATTTTTACTTTGTTGTTAATGTTTTTAGATATACATGACAGTAGGGTGTATTTTGACATATTATACATACATGAAGTGCAATCCATTACAATCCTGATCCCATTTTAGTGGTTGAACATGATGTGAAGTTTCACTGGTGGTATGTTCACATGTGTGCGTAGGAAAGTTATGTCTGATTCATTCTATTTTCTTTCCTATCTCCATCCCTCTCCATTCCCTTCATTCACCTTTGTCTAATCCAATAAACTTCTGTACTTCTCTACCCACATATCTGAAGCAACATTTGACCTTTGCTTTTTTAGTATTGGCTTATTTCACTTAGCATGATATTTCCAGTTCCATCAATTATCAGCAAATACCACCACATCAATGTCTATAGAAGCTCAATTCATAATAGCCAAACTATGAACCCAAATTAGGTGCCATTCAACAAATGAATGGATAAAGAAAATGTGGTATATATACAAAATGGAATATTTTAATTGGACATAAAGAATAATTATAGCATTTTACCATAAGAGACAACTTTGTATCAACTGAACAATTCAGAATCTATATTCACATGTTGTTATGTATTTCCAAATATAGATGTGAATATATATGTACTCATGATATATGATATATTTATTAACATATTGTTATATATATATTACATAATAGCTATCTGAGCAAGTACATCTCCATAAATTCAAGTAAATTTGTATAAATATTAAAATAACTTTGTATCACCAATGAAATTTGTGTCAAAAATACAGCATTCAGTACTAAATTCGGTGGGGTTGACAACAACGGTTAAGTTTAGTTAAGAAAGAAAATGTCACATAACACTTTGATAGTGGATGAAAGTAATCCAAAGTAATTAGATGCAATTTCTATCATCAGAGCAATAGCTTCTGCAAACATTAAAGTATTTAGAAATCTATTATTGACTTAAAGTTTACCTTGTGATTAGATATCTGATAACAGAAATGAATTATGGCTGAGTTCCTGAATTTCTACATTATTGCATAGAGACATTTCCATTCTTATGTGGAACTTTAAAAAGATAAGTGCAAACATTTGGGAATCATGAATAAAAAGTTATGCTTCAAGAAGGAAAGAGAACCTTATGCTTTTTTCGTGTTTCTGTTTATATTGATGAAGACCTAAAATAAGTGATTCCCAACAACTTTACCTTTCTTGACTGACAGAAAAATATTAGCATTGGAAACCTTTTATAGTGGTGATTTAATTCAAAACAAATTATGCTAAATGTTTTCAATTCTAAATTCTAGAAAACTCTCATTTCAGAAAACACAAGAACAACTCAAAGAGAACAACTTTATAAGCATAAAAAACACACATTTTTGACACTGATGATTCAGAGTTTGTGACAATTCTGACAGACTAAAGTCGAGCTTTTTGCAGAAAAAAAAACATAAGAAAATGTAAATAAAATGCTAACCTGATTAAAGTACTTTCTAAAAACTGTCAGTTCTCCATACTATTTTAGAAGCACCTCTGGTTAATCAGTTTCACTCTTTAAAAATGGAACCTAGGGTTTTTGTGCTGTCTTTGAAACTGAAAGCTAAAGAAAACTGAGACAGTTTCCATTACTTGACGACTTCCAAAGGCATTAACTTTTAGCTTCCTGACAGCCCTTTTCATTTGTGACTATTCATAGTTCTTTCTAATCATGTTAGCAATAGCTTTCAAAAGGTTAAATGAACTATCTTGAAAATATTTTCAAGTATGATCAGGTATTTATTATAGTGAAAATGAATGAAGATAATAAGAAAGTATAAAATCAGAAAGTGGATGGGAGGAAGCTGTAGCAAGGTAGAAGTTGAGAAATTAGAAAGGGGTTTGTGGGAAGAGAAACTAGAACAGGTTGTGTTCCAGGGGATTAGTAGAGTGGAACATCTTACCAAGTGTTGATGTGAAATGATATTCAATATTCATTCTCCTTTCAATTTTAAAACATAAAAGGAAGAGTTAAATACTAATTTTCACTGTGTTTGGTTGCAAAACCAAGTTTATTGTAACCTTCTGCAGCCTCAATTTTAGTTGCATTTTTTTCATAGATAGCCCCAAATACTTAGATTCTCTGTTTAGTGATGCTATTCAGCCACAGTATGAACATATAAAATGACATAAATACACTGTCTAGTTTGTTTTCTAAAACCTGTCTTATAATAAGGTTACATTTTACCACACTCACTTATTTGTCATATACTTTTAAAAATAGTCATTTTACAAGTCTACTACATTTTCCTTATGATGTTATGTGAGGGGCTGGGCTTATCAATACAACCCAAACTTAATAATATATTACACATTACAGAGGCCCTCAAAAATCAAATAATAAAGCAGGATCAAATGTCTAAGGATTTTACTAGGATAAATATCTGTGTGAAAGAAACATAGAGGGAGCTGGCTATATAATAAAGTAACATGCAAATCTGACCCTGAGTGAAGAGAAGACAGGATGGCTGTTGATGTCTTGGTCATCCATGAACTCTGAAGGAGGTTTGACAATGCTGTCAGAGAATGTGCTCAAACTAAAGTTGCCCATCAAAGGGTGTCCATGTCTCCCAGGAATGGGCCTGCCTTAGTATTCCTGCCATTCTCAGTCATTAACTGGGAGCAGCCCATAGAACATGTGAAGTCACCATAAATGAAGTTGTGGATCTCAGAGCATACAGCTTGGAACTACTGGTCCTTATACTACCCATAAAGGTTGGTCTCTGAGGCTTATTCTCACAGCTCCCTTTGTACCACTCAAATCTACTTTCCACGCAGGTTTCTATGGGTCTTCACTCCTGAACGAAATCTAGGAAGAGGAAGTTTAGTATGTCCTATTTGCCTTCTGGTGAATGGGGAGTCAGTCTCAAATCCCCGTCTTATTGCTGATTTGCTCAAATCAATCTTGGTACCATTTGTCTAGATCCTTCAAGAGTCAGACCTTGAGATGCGACGAGATTAAACATGCAAATACGTTGTTGGAGAAAACGCCTTTGTGGGATAAAATGGTGAGGGATCCAGATAAAGCTGGGAGAATCTTTAGACCACAATGTAAGTGAAAGATGAAGGGGATGGGGGGGCCAAGGGAGGTGCTCTTGACAGAGGTAATATCTAAAGATGATGTCAGCAAGTGTAGCAAGGAGTCTTCTGATTGGTCATCAGAAGAGTCCCTGGTCTCTCAGGCGTAGGTAGCTCTTAATATCCCCGCCATGATCCTTCTCTGATTGAGAGCAGCTGTGAACTCAGAGCAAATGTCTCAAGAGATTTCATAGTGCAACAGCTGTACTCTTAGTTGCATTCTGTGTAGAGGGGGATACACAATGCTCATTCTCATGGCTTTCACATAGGGATGAACATTCATTTTTAAAGTACTTTCTAATTCAGCTCCCAAATTTTTCCTTTAAAAAATAATTTATAAACTTAGTAATTATCCTCTGGCTGTTTTTTACAATATAAGTAAGTGGAAATAGCAAGGGGTTCCCAATGGAAAAAAAAACTGAGTTAAATTACTATCCTACTATAATATAACTTTTAGGACATGTTAGATGACATCTCTGACTTGCACTATGCTCATTTTAAAATAGCTAATTTGCAGGCTTGTGTCAAAAATAAATGAAACCAGGTTTGAAACCAATCAGAACATTATATACTATTTTTTTTGCTTACTGTATCTCTTCTTTTCCCCCTTCCCCAACTCCATGTTCTTTCCATGAGAATGTTCAGTTCATGAGTCTGAGGGGCATTTGTGAATTGTTCACTGCTATATCACCATTGCCGGCATATCTGATACATAGCAGACATTTAACCAATGCCTGAGTGGGATTGTTTTAATCCCTATGTAGAAGCCAAAAATGACCTCTCTACTAGAAAAAAAAATTCAGGAAAATAATGAAAGAAGGCATAATGGTAAAATATTTCTGAGACCATTTGAGCAGGGATGTGAAAGCCATGAATGTGAGGCTAGGGCTGTGGAGCAGCAGTGGAGAGCTTCCCTAGCATATGGGAGGTGGGAGGCACTGGGTTAGATCCTCAGCACCACATTAAAATAAATAAATAAATAAATAAATAAATGGGGATATTTTGTCCAAGTACAACTAAAAACTATATTAAGAAAAAGAAAGCCATGAATGTAGAAATCACATGTAGTTATTGTTCATCTATAATATTTCATTGCAAATGCACATTTTCAGTTTGTTCTCTTACCCAACAAACATTTACTGTATTACAGATACTGTACTAGACCTACAAACTTGCACACATTTGGAAGTAAAGTTGGCTCTCTATTTCTAGCAAGCTTTATTAAGTTGTAAACTAGAAAAAAACAAGTCATTATTAGAGTTCCATTCTTGACACTGAACCTCCTTTATTTTATACAAGTGTGAGTTATTGTGCCTGGCCTGCCAGTATGCTGAAGGTCCTGGTTTTTCAAAGGACTGTGAACTCTCTTTCAGTAGTCATATCAGGGTAAGAGTATATCTTCGCAATAGTAAACAAGTTTCTATCAAGAGTTTGTGATAGTTCAGTATTTGAGCAGAAAGAAAATCAGGCTGTCATTGTAGATTGTGCAACCCACTGAGCAGGGACCATGTCTAATTCTGTGTTCAGTATTTGATTTTTAAGTAAAAGAAGAATGAGACAATTTCATTTCTGACTATTGGAGTTTCTCATTTGAAGAAAAATAAAGTTTTCACCAGATGTTTGTAGAAAACGACACAATAGGAGTTTAGGTCTTAATTTAAAACATATGAATCTTTCTTTTTTTGTAATAATTATTCATTTCAGATTTCTGATTGATTTTACCAATGTAATACCTTCCCTGACATATATAAGAAATGTTATAAAAGTTTTGTTTATCTTAAATATTAAAATAGAGAAATTTTATTTGAATTGATAACTGTATTAATTAAACCCTGACTGTAGCTCATTTAAAAATGAGTAATTAAAATTTTACCAAGTAATATTATATGTGTAAAATGGCATATATTTAATTATAGTGAATCTACATAATTTTCCCATGTATCTCTTCTTTTCCATGTATCTCTTCTTTTTTTAAAAAGTCTTTCTCAGGATAATATACATTATCAAACTAGCTTTACAAATTATATTTTGAAAAGAAAAATGTTATTGCTGAGTATTATTCCATTTTACATATGTGCCATAATATGCTTATTATTTCATCTATTGATACATATTATATTGTTCCCAACTGTGGCTATGATAATTTAATATTTTCAGTACAGCTTTCATTATCATTTTTATACATGTCTTTTTGTGGATATGTTTTTAATTTCTCTTCAAAAAGTATCTAAGAGTAGAATTTCTGCGTCATATGGCAAGAGTATGTTTAACTTTGTAAGAAATTCCAAAGTGCTTTCTAAAGGGACTACACCATCTTTTGTTACCACTGGCAATGCATGACAGTGAGTTCCTCTCCTCCTTCAAGCATATCTGTTATCACATATCTTTCCATTTTTTAGCCACTCTTAGATGTATATAATGGTATCCCATTCTGATTCGTGAAACAATTTGGACATATCTCAAAAAGTTTAAACCAAGTGAAATAAATCAGGCACAAAAGAGCATATACTATATGATTCCAATTATATGCAATTCTAGAATAAAAGTCTTATCTGTAGTGTCAGAAAGTTGATCTATAGTTGTTTGCTGTCACAGAGACAAGGAGTACCTGAAAAGCAAGAAAATCAAGGAAATTTTTGTGGATTGTGTAAATATTCTATATTTTTATTATAAAAGTTAATTGTATTTGTGTATATATATACACACATATGCATGAATATTTATTAGATTTAATTATACTATATCATGAAAATATGTTCATTTAATTGTAGTGAATTATACATTAATAAAAGTGACATAATGGGGGCTGGGGATATGGCTCAAGTAGTAGCACACTCGCCTGGCATGTGTGAGGTACTGGGTTCGATCCTAAGCACCACATAAAAATAAAATAAACATATTGTGTCCACCTAAAGATAAAAAATATTCTTAAAAAGTGACATAATGGGACATATGCCTACTTTCAATTCTTAGGAATATGAAGCATTTTCAGAACATAAAACAAGGATATAGGCAAAGCACAAAACCAAGCACTGTTCCTTTCCAAAGAAGCATGTCTGTAAAAACTGTCTGAATGTCATGCATTCTGTCAGACTAAAATCCTTAGAGCTGAGGTGGTCAGTTGGCTCATATTCTGATATTTTTAGTTTACCAAAATCTGGATATATATTAATGATAATTAAATTAATACATGTAGTTCATAAAAATCAATGGAAAGGGAAAGAGCATCCATCATTCCACCACCTAAAGGCAATTACAGCTCGTATTTTGGAGTATTCTTTCTTTTTTAATGCAATTTTTACATGTCTCAGATAATATGGTAAGTGCTATTTTGTAAGTACATTTTCACTCAATATTAAATCATTAGCATTTTCTCAAGTCATTAAACATTCCATAAACATCATTTTAATAAATGCATAAAAGCTCATCATGCCTGTACCATAATTAACTATCACTCCTTTAATGGCATTTACATATTTTTAAAAACAGGAGGCACATTGCCTAGCCCATTGAAAGTTCTCAAAAATTGTTGTTGGATGAATGAATGAATGAATTATAAACAATGTTGTGAAGAACATCTCTGTGCTCCAATTTGAATTTTGTGAGAAACTTGATAAATTCCTAGAACTAGAATGTTTGAGGCAAATGCATAAAAAGAGTTAAAGGCACTTGAATCACCTGAAAGAAACTTTTATATTGGGAGAAAAGACAAAAGTGATAGTATCTATGGGTTTTCCAATGTTAACAAAGGCATATTTAAAATAATTAAATATGTTTTAGATAGTTACCATTCATTTCAACTATTTCTCTTAATAGTGTACCAGTGTAATTAATTAAAGGCAAAACTCACTCTCTTTCTCTCTTTCTCTCTTTTTATAAAACAACCTCATGGCCAGGTGTGATGATGCATGACTGTAATTCTAGTGACTTGGGATGCAGAGGCAGGAGGATTGCAAATTTCAGGCCAGTCTCAGCAAATTAGCAAGACTCTAAGCTAAACTCAGGAAGACCCTGTCTCAAAAACTAAAAAAAAAGAAAAGGGGGGGATCAGTGGGGATGTGGCACAGTGATTAAGCACCCCTGGGTTCAATCTCCAGTACCAAAACAACAACGACCACCACCAATCTTATGGTAGTCCTATATCTAAGAGTATCTTTGTTTTACATTGCACTTTGCCCCTCCATTTTTTCTTTTTTTCTTTTTTATCTTTTTTTTTTTTAGGTTAGCTTCTAAATTCAAGACTGTTTCTTGATTTTGGCTTTGAGTGCTGTTTTGGTGCTACTTTCTTTCATCTACTTTGGTCTTTTTAGAAATTTGCTGCTACTTTGACTCTTACTGAGTTACATACCATGAAAACACATAACTTAACTGTTGTGGTGGTGGTAGAGTTTACAAATTTTACTTGATAATCTCTGCTCTATGTGAATCTTCTCTGGTTTATTTTCTCAAATCAGTGTCCATCATGAGCCTGTCATTGCTTTTTGTATCAGTCCCTTTTTTGTATCTATTTTGCTAAGTCAAACTTTCTCATTGCCTTATGGGGCAATCATCTGGAGCAACTGAGAACTGGTTCCTTGGTCAGAGAACTGCCGGCTGCTGGCCTCTGCACCCCAGCCCCTTCTGATTCTGATTTTGGCCCTTGATGTGTGGGTAGGGGCTCTTTATTCTGGAGCATTGAGGAGCTAAAAAAAATATTTTCTTACCCTACTGCTGTTAGCACATTGATCCCTTAATTTCTTCATTTAAAGCATTTTCCAATTTTGCTATTTCCAATTCCCTCTTTAATTCAGAGTTTTGGACCAGTTGCTTGGCATAAACCTCTTGTGATTTACTTTTAAATTATTCTTTCCTGGAATAAAAGTCCCCTTTTAATTACATTTTTCAGAATAAAAGTATGTCATGTACCTTATTTAACTCATGCTCAGGGATCAGGTCCATACTTTTATAACCAAAATAACCAAAGTAGTATGTTATCTTATAGTATGTTTTAGTTATCATTAAGAATTAAATGCATGCGTTGTATACATAGCTTGACTGGCTTTTGCAAGGATGATTCTGAGAAATGTAAATAAAGTGATTGGAACAATTCAAATGATTAAGTGACAGCATCTCATATTTCACATTTCACCTATATTATAACTTAGAATGAAACATTTATTCTTTTACTCCTTTTGAATAGTTCAATAACTTTCTATTTTATTGAACTTTGGAGATTTTATGCATATTTTTGAAGCTTATTAGAATAAAACTTATTGACAGCTTCTTTCTGGGCTATGTATTAAAATAGAGGTAAAAATTTGAATGCTTTTGTAGTTAGTAAGACTCAAATATGTTACAAGGTCATGTTGTTAACATTTGGCAGTGAATAGAGCTTGTAATATCCTGAAACCCAATTCAAAGCTTTTTAGGCTAATCAATAGTGCTACTCAATTATATAGATGAGGTAAGAAATAATACATAAGTGGGTAGACAAAAATTATAGCAAAATTCCCCTGGCAGCTGCCCATTTCCTTGATTCTATTGCTAAGCTCTCCATGAGGGTGTATCAGGACTACTGGCTGAGTGAGGGTCAAGGGTTCTGGGAAAACAGGTGTCGCTCAGACTATTTTACTTGACAGTCTTGAGCACTGAGGTCACTGACCCAGTAGAAGAAAAGTAGACCCAACAACAGTGGCAAGCAGTACATTTGACATTCTTTGCCCTCTTTTTTACATTCATTTTGATTTTGATTCACCCTGAATCTTTTCATTTTTTTGACAACATAGAAATGCATGTTGTTTCTGGGCCTTAGCAGGATGCAAGTAAAAAGATACCTGTAGAACTGTAAAATTCAAGATAGAATGAAAGCTATTTTAGGCCAGGGTTTGTTGATTTGATGATAAAGTCTGACTTCTGTCATGAAATCAAAATAAAATGCACTCTATAGATTAATTAGAAATAATGAAAATAATGTTTTGGTTCAGTATACTTTGACTTTAATATTCCCACGAGCAGTAAGTGGGCACAATACTTATTTTTCTTTTTGGTTTCTATTTACCTTACTCTTTTCATTTTCTTATAATGTCTGTTTCTCCACTTTTTCTCTTTCCCCGCTCCTCAGTCTTTCAAGCTCTGACTCACTTACACAAATATATACACACAAAAAAATTATGTTTCCTTCTTCCAATAAGAGAGAAGGCTTAATATAATATTTCAAGAGTATATTTTTATTTCAAGAGTATATATTAAGGCATGACAGTTGGGCACAGTTTGATATATTCCTTGAAATATAGCTGCAAGTCATTCTATTTTGTGCCTAGAACACAAAATTAAAATTTGTGCTTTTAACTGTATTCTTGTGTTTCTCTTAAAGTAACAGTCCTTTATAAAGATGCCATCAGGAAACATTAAGTGACATTAGATAATTTTTAAAAATATCACAAAAAGTGGATATTTCACTATACACTCCTAATATTTTTGTAGCTCACATATTCTGCATACTCTACGACTCTGGAGTATTTATGAAGACAACTGAGTATTAATTTACAAATATTGACTTTACAACCACTACAGAATATTTCATTGATAGGTTGGTACCAGTAACACAGAAAAAAATATATGAGATTGTATAAAGATGCAAGTGGTAACTAAAAGAAACATCACAATGTACTGTGATAGAATGTTAATGCCCTGAATATGCATTGATATATTTTAGCAATTAAACGTCTTTTTTGTTTATAGAACAGACATATCTAACTCATGTTTAAGATTCAGACTTGAACATCTAAAGTAAAATTAAAGCCAATAATTTTATTCTGATATTTATGAGGAAATGTTATATGGATCAAATTGTAAACCTACTTCCTTTTTTGGTAAAATGAATTACACCAATTTGTTTCCATAAAGTAGGATTTTCACTTTTATATTTAATTTTTAAATATTTCATCATTTTATTTTTCTAGGTTCAACTTTGCTACAGAATTAAGAATTTGCAGTTAGGGCAATGCTAAGAACCACATCTGCAATGAAATCAATTATGTGTGCTTGGTAAGTAGGATAGATAATATTTGACAAGTACTTTTATGTGCCATAAACACTAATGCTCATGTTTTACCTACCATTTTATTGTAAGCACCACTTAAGATTATTTTTCCCCAACTGCTTTGTATTTATCCACAACTAGAAGATTTAATTTTATGAAAATTTTCAATCTATTGTATTCAAAATATTTTAATTGATCATATTAAAAATGAAAACTCACCTCTTCATTGTTTAACTCAAGTGTTCATTCTATCTTCCTAAAGGTAGTAAGAACTTCTCAAACACCTAGGTATTTTTGGACTGTGTACTTGGTGCTTGGTGTGTCTTCATTTTCCCTTTAGTATCTTCTGTTTATAATGTTTTCCCCTGTAAAGACTAAATAATAGGCATATAAAGGTGAACTGTAATATTAATTTCTTTGGTAATATGACCAGCATATTGTTTCCATCCTTTAATCATTTATAGAAATGCTGACAGATAATATAAAAAGCAATAGGGTTTATGTGGAGAAATTAACTCAGGAAATCAGAACATAAAAACAAATTACACTTTTCCTGCTCCAATTCTACATAGTTCTTGAAACTCTAGTTAGAGTAATCAGGCAAGAGAAGGAAATTAAAGGGATACAAATAGGAAAAGAAGAGATCAAATTATCTCTGTTTTCAGATGACATGATCCCATATTTAGAACACCTGAAACAGTCCACCAGAAGACTTCTAGAGATGATAAATGAATTCAACAAAGTAACAGAATACAAGATCAACATTCAAAAATAAATTGTACTCCTATACTTCAATAATGAATCTTTTGAACAAGATAGTTTTCCTAACTATCTGACCTACAATAACTTCAGTAAAAAAAGATAAAATAAAGTAAAATACTTTGGAATCAATCTAACAAAAGAGGTGAAGAACCTCTACAATGGAAACTATAGAATACTAAAGAAAAAAGTTGAGGAAGACCTTAGAAGATGGAAAGAACTGTCACATTCTTGGATAGGCCAAATTAATATTGTCAAAATGGTCATACTACAAAAAGCATTCTACATATTCAAAGCAATCACCACCAAAATGCCAATGACATTCTTTACAGAACTAGAAAAAGCAGTACTGAAATTCATTTGGAATAATAAGAGATCCAGAATAGCCAAAGCAATTCATAAAAGAATAAAGCTGGAGGCATCACAATATCAGACCTCAGTTATACTTCAGCACTATAGTCACAAGAACAGCATGGTCTGGCAAAAAAATAGGCCAGGGTAACAGAATAGAAGACACAGAGACAAACCCACATAAATACAGTTGACACTAGACAAAGGTGCCAAAAATGTAAGTTGAAGAAAAGATAGGATTATTAACATATTGTCCTGGGAAAGTCAGAAATACATATGTGTAGAAGAATAAAATTTGACTCCTATCTCTCACCCTGCACAAAAGTCAACTCAAACTGAGTCAAGGACCTAGGATGAGAACAGAAACCCTGCACCTGCTAGAGGAAAATGTGGACCCAATGCTCTAGCATGACATCACAGGAACTAACTTCCTTAACAAGGGCAAGAACTAAAATAAAACATCAGTAAGTGGGATGTCAGCAAATTAAAAAGCTTCTGTACAGCAAAGAAAACAATGAAAGCATGAAGAGAGTCTACAGAATGGGAAAAGATCTTCCCCCCTTGCTCCTCAGATAGGGCACTGATATTCAGAATATACCAAAGAACTCAAAAAGCTCAAACCAAAAAAAAGTGAATAAACGGGCAAAACAAACTAAATATACACATCTCAAATGATAAAATACAAATGGTAAAGAACATTTGAAAAAAATATTCAACGTCTTGTGCAATTAGGGAAATGTAAATCAAGACTACACTGAGATTTCATCTTATTCCAATCAGAATGGCAGTTGTCAAGAATACAAATAATAATAAATGTTGGCAAGGATATGGAGAAAAAGGTATGCTCATTAGTGGTTCCACTAATTTGATGGGACTGCACACTAGTAGAACTACTCTGGAAAGCAGGATGGAGATTCCTCAAAAAACTTGGAATTCAATCAATAAATGTGTTTGAATAGGTATTATGTTCCACATGATGATCTATTTCTATAACTTCTACCAAATGCTTTATCACATTTCTTCTGATATTAACATTGTACTAATAATATTTTTCGGATAATGAAACAATGGCTGTTTAAAAGAGAAAACTTCTAATATAGAAAAATGTTAAGGGTTGGGGCTATAGCTCAGTTGAAAGCACCTGCCTAACATATATAAGGTCCTTAGTTTGATCTCCAGCACGTATTACCAAAAAAAATAGTTTAAATTCTAAAAATAATTATCATATAAGATGAATTATTTAGTAGATTTAGTAGATTATATTTTTTGTGCATATGTTGTTTTTGTTAAATTAAAAATCCTCTGAATGTTAAGTTATATATTCTGATTTTCTAAAAGTAATGTTATTCTGTGATTATTTTCCATTGTATTAAAAATTTAAAATATGATTATCAATGACTGTTCTGTTACAAGTGTGTGTGCTAAAATTTATCCAATCTTTCTGCTATAGGTTATGTATAGTTTTGTTTCTTCAGGGGATGTTATAGCCAATTGTTTATTCATAAAATTTGGTTTTCTTTACCATACAATTCTACAAAATAAATATTTAAAAGTGTAATTATGAGTATAAAATTAATATTGAGAAAAATTATTATAATTTAAGTGTCCACCAGTAGTTCATGGATTACACTTATTTCTTGGTCCTTCCCACTGTACTAGGTATAATATTTTTTTTAAAAGTCAACTACTTAAGAAAGTGTGGTGGTAATATAATGGATGAAAATAAGGCAAAATAAAATTAAAGAAAATACAGTTTGCCTTAATTTATATTTATTTGATTATAAGTGGTTTAGTATTTTTCATGTTTATTTATTTGTCTTCCTTCTCATAATGTCTCTATTGGGGCACAAGTACTAAACACTGTGTATTGATTGGTAAACCCTTATATTAACACCATAAATTTCCTTTTGTGCTTGTAACAAAATTCCCCTAGTATTATTTATATTTTCTTTTTTTCTTTCTTTGATTTACTAAATTTTAATTCTACTGAAATCTACATATTTTCCCATCATGGTTTCCTGATTTGCACTTATGCTTGAAGTATTTCCCAATCTAGAAAATTGAAAGGTCATCTGGTAGAATAATTTTCCAATTTTTATTTCATCTTCTAACACTTCAGTATTTGTGGAATAATTTGGATTGTGATATGAGGTAGAAGTTCTGACTAACAGCTATCCTTATGAGTGACTTTAGCAGGTGAACTTTATAATTATTTTGTCATATAGCTTTAAAGAAATGTGTCAAGTCCAAGAAATTTATCTTTAAAATTTAGATGAGAAATGTATTAACTAACTAAATTTAGGAAAAATTCTTAATTTAAGAAGGCGCTGATATCATTTAAAATTTTACTTTCACATACAAGAAAACTCTGTTTATACAAATAACAGAAGGAATAGAGTAATACTTCACTAAGTTATTTATTAGGAGATCTCAAGTTTTGATTAAAATTGCTTTTTTTGTGTATTATATTTTGTTACTTAATTTCTACTTTATATAGATTTTATAACTAATTATTATAGATATTAGGAGAGAGACTAGAAGACTAGCAAGAGCCTGGATTTTTTTTCAAACTTACCCAGTTTTTGAATCATTCACATATAGGCCAGATAATGATAAATTTTAAGAAGGATACAAAATTATAGTGACATTTGTGCATTATGGTAGCTTATAAATTATAATATGATAAAAATTGTAAGTTATCTTACAAAAAATTATTTCTAGTTTGAAATTTGTACATATTAACATACAATATGCTAACGACTTAACTCCTACCAATATACCATCACAAAACTTGTACATATTTACAAGGGCAGTGAAAAACAAGTTCATCAATACTTATTGCAATAGCAATATTACAATTATTGTTAACAATGAAAACAACAAATGTATTAAATATCCATCTGGTAGAAAATGGTTAAATAATGGCAAGAAATCTACTATAATATTATGATGCAATAATATAATTCAGTGGAAAGTAATGAATTATAGATATGCACATTTTGAATGACCTTCACAAAAATGATATTAAGTGAGAATACCATGTTATAGGGAAGTGCATGTGGTATTATTCCTGATAAAAATGTTTGAATCCATGCCAAATTGGACAATATATATTACACTTATGTACAAACATTGTAAAACTATAAAGTCATAGAATAATAAATTCAAAATGTAGAAAACTGGTTGCTTCTGAGTTGGAAGACAGGTTTTGCACATGTGTATTAATACAAGGGGCTTCAAATGTTGTGGAAATGTTGATTACTCTAGCTTAGTTATGAGTTTATGGTTACTTATATTTTTAGTTATAAAATATTTTTTAAAAAATTAAGAATTAGGTGTGGGGAGTCCCAAAAGATTGTTCTACAACTGAATGTTATTCAAATCCAAAAAAGGTAATTCCACTGTGATTAAGATTATTAGAAAATATAAAACAATAATAAAAATCTATTCAAAACTTGAAGTATAAATTACATAACCATGAACCCATCTCACTTATTAGTCTTGAATTAATATGGCAAAATATCATTCTTTAACTATTATTAATATAGTGAAATTCCAATTAGAATCCAAAAGGAACTATTGTAACGACTGGAAAAATGATCTTAAAGTATTCATGCAGGATTAAATAAGAAACATGAATAAAAGTAATTAATAAATTGGATTTTTATAATACAATATGTACAAAAATTAACTCCAGAGTCAGTACAACTCTCTTGGATATTACATATACAATTATTGGCCCTCCTCAGCAATATTGAGATCCAGTTGCCAGAAAAGGGCAGATAGGCCTGTTTCATAATATAGAAATGGAAACTTTGTGTATCAAAAGGTCAAGTTCGGGCTGGGGATGTGGCTCAAGCGGTAGCGCGCTCGCCTGGCATGCGTGCAGCCTGGGTTCGATCCTCAGCACCACATACAAACAAAGATGTTGTGTCCACCGATAACTAAAAAATAAATATTTAAAAAATCTCTCTCTCTCTCTCTCTCTCTCTCTCTCTCTCTCTCTCTCTCTCTCTTTAAAAAAAAAGTCAAGTTGTCCAAAAACTTGAGAGGCAATAAAACTATAGAATACACATATTGCATTTGGGTGAATTATTTATTATAATTAGGTGAATAATTTCAAATGAAATAAAGTCATTGCAATGTTTGAATCCATTCATTTCACTTATTGAACAAATGTGTTCTGGGCACCTGTCATGTTCTATCCCTCTTTTAGGTCCTGGGAAAACAACAGTAAAAAGAACCAAATAGATGCCCTAGTGGAACAAAATCCCTGGCTGCAATCTCAGTTTTACTCTTTAATAAATTTTCAATTTTAGGCAAAACCAGACAAAACAAAACAAGAAACACTTAACATTTCAAGCCTCTTCTGCACAATAGGATTATGAATATCTGCTCCACTTAAATATACATAAAATAGCAAATATAGGTTCTCATCCACTTTGCTTAACAGTTTGTTACTGTAGGTAAAACACAGGTAATTATGTTTTCTTGTAACTTCACAGTTTATAAATTATTTGTCATAGCTACAACGAAACATAAGACTAGTGGTAATGTTTATTCTGAATTAAAATGGTATAATTTTTTTAAGGATTTTTCTGTTTTCCTCTGCCTCAAGAACAATAAATTTGGAAGAATTTGGAATAGGTCTCTTTGTAGTAGAGGAAGAAGTGCTTTCACAGAAATGTTTCACTTTGATTTTGAGACATGTTTTTCTTTGAAGTGAAAAGAACTACTAAAAAGCTATAATAGTGAAAGCTAAACACCATCAGCTTGGCTGTCCCAAGCTTCATTCCTACATGTTCTGTGAGAGGAATATTTTTTCCTAGAGATTCACAAATGTTCATATCCATATTACAGTCCTAGAGATGTTTAACTTTGCTTAATCTAGTATTCCCAAATCGACTAGACCTTTAAAACATTTTTTAACATAGCATTCTACTGAACGCACTTTGATAAACAGGGATTTAGAAGGATGCTGAGGTGTTTCTTTCATAAAAATTAAGCAAAACAAAATTGCCTTGCTTTTGGCAAAATTTGTGTTTTTATTTCTACTCATGTAATATTTCCTGAGAGATTAACATTTTCTTTTGTTATCCAGTTGCTTACTATCTGCTATTAACCTGTTTTCTGATAACGTTTGCAAATGAGAAAATACTGTAAAATTATATGCACACCTAATATGCTCAGCTTTTTCCAAAGAACATAAGTACTATTCATTACTTCAAATGTCTGATTCTGAGAATTTATAAAAATACAATCAAAATATCTTGCTACAAAATTGTACACTAAGACAAGGACAATATTCTGGCTTGCATTATATTTACTTATGGTCATGAATTTTCCCTCATTGGATACCAAGCTACTTAAGGACAAAAAATACCTTGCTTATGTTGCCATGCTGAAAAGACTTTGTTGAATCCTGTTGATTCCTGAAAACTGGGCTGTCATGAATTGTGCTAGCAATATATATGTATTTCTTTTCAGTGATCTGATTCATATACTTCAGCAGTTTGCTGACTTTATCAAGCGTGTGTGTGTGTGTGTGTGTGTGTGTGTGTGTGTTTAAAGAAGACTAGCATTTTATCTTCAGTTTGTATATTGGAAACATTAGTAACCAACTCATCAGCCACTTCAGCACAGAAACCCAATCTATCATATCTTTAATAAACTCCTTGAGGACAAGGATTGTGTTTTACTTCTTTCTGTTTCTCATTAGACTTACAATACTCTTTTGCACAAAAGTGTTCAAGAAGCAGTGTGGAGGGACTATAAATAACCAAAAGGAAAACATGTTGAACAACCTATGGGTATTATGATTTCCTCTATTAATGTTTTTCTAAAAATCAAAATCCTGGATTCAATGTTTGTAGCAATATATCTGCTAACCTTGGTTGCTTTATGCACTAAAAGGATTTTCTGTTTTCTTTCTCTGTCTCTTGCTCTTATTCCTGCTCATATTAAAGCTCTGAATATTCAGCTTGCACAGTTAAAAGTTAAATTTCAGAGATAATGAATTTCAAAGTGGGTGTTTTATTAACTGCAGTAATAAACAAGTGAGAGTTGCATTACACTGTGACAAAAGTTCTTCAGTTTCTATGAGCCCTTGTGTTCGCAGATGAAGAGCCAAATGGAAATGTTCAATAAAAGATGTGTGAGACTGCACAATAGAACAGTCCTTACATTTTACATCAAGCTACGTCAGGGTCACGGGAGGTGTTTTATTAGCACAGTCAACAATAATATCGTGATTTTTATTAGGAGGAAAAGATAGTGAGAGACTACTAATTATTTTTCAGCCTGAGGGGCATTTTTTCTTGAAATGACTGTTAATTTGATCATTGTCGTGCAGTTCACAGATTTACTTGAACTTATTTCACTGTGACACATGGTTAAGAACCAGACTAAGATTGTTGCTTTATTAATGGTTTTCAGTAAATGTATTCAAAAGTGCTAACTGTGTGGGTGTATGGATGATATTGATAGCACTTGGAAGGTTGAATCCTTTGGGAAGTAGCTAGCCTGAAGCCCTTTTCACATGATATTTTCTTTGTTCATGCAGTGAGATGTTAAGCCTACAAGAATGAAATAAAATCCCAGTGAAATAAGAATGGTGTTGTCTCAGATATTACCAAAGTGGCTTTTCTAGAAATGTTTCCTTTCTTGCTCTCCCCTCCCCCCAAGCAGGGCAAGCTCAAGACATGAGAAAAAGCCAGTGATTTTTAAAAAACACTTTCTTTAGCATGATCAACAAAATACTGACAAATGTTTTTGTCATTAAATATAATAGAATAAGCATAAACTACTATCACACTAGCAATTCTTGCTGTTATGTTTTTAAAACTAATTTACTATAATTTTTAATCTGAACACATTCTATTTAACTCTAAAGAGAATCTTAAGCTTGTTGTGACCTGGTTAATTTTTATTTTATCTATCATTTGTACAAATGCCATTAATCAGATAAAAAGTCTACAAAAGCTTCTCCAACCTCTATACTTAAGAGCATCCACATAAGACACATTTTTAATGGTGAAAGAATTCTTCAGAAAGGATAAAAGTTTAACAAGTAGAAGGACAGAACCCATAATTTATCCTGCAGAGTTCTCTATTTAATTTAAAATCTTCTGTTTTCAATAATTTAATGAATTTGGAAAAAATTGAATTGGACTTTAAAATTGGCAGCTTTTTAAACATAAACATATTAATTTGAGATAAAGTTCTGTTTTTTTTAAGATAACAAACTTTTTAAATGAGATTACTAGTATAAAAATTATTTGTAATTTATAAAGTTTATCAATATTCTACCATTACTAAATGAACTGTAACCCTATATATTGGACATAGATACCAGTCAGTATCTTTATATTATATATTTAAAAATGATGAAAAATAATAACTACAGAAAATTTGGCACATATCACCCACACAACAGGATAATTTGATAAAAGGTACAATGAGTAGAGGCCAGTGAAGTCTGAATTCCTATCATTTTTAACTTTTGGCAAATATACATAATTCACATTTTCAAAAATATCTTCAGTGTTAAAACTGCTTGATACAGCTGCTCTTAATTCTTAATGGGAATTGGATTCAACAAAAAATGAATTGAAACTTGTATTTAATCTTGCTACAAATGACAGACGAAATATACCACATCATCCCAATATTACTGGCCAAAAATAATTTAAATATTATGATGAAATAATTCTAATTAGGGCTTGGGTTTTAGTTCAGCAGTAGAGAGTTTGCCTTGTACATGTGGGGCACTGGGCACATAAAAACAAATAAATAAAAATAAAGGTATTGTGCCTACCTACAACTAATTTTTTTTTTAAATTCTAATTATACTTTGCTCTCTCTGTGGAGAAAACAACTTTTTCCCTCCAAGTATGGTTAACATACTCGGATTGGTATGTAAACTTTTTAAAAATTATTTTTCTTAAATTGGAGATGTACCTGTATGAATAAGAAAAAAGTTTTCATATATAGTACCCATGATTAAAATATACCTCTTTTAAAAGCATGCTAATAATGCTATTTTTCAATATGTGAAACTTCATCCTAAGAATTTATATAAACAATTACAGATATCTGGGGGCCTGCAGAGACCCTGTAAAATCATTGAATCCATTTGTCATATTGTCAGCAGCACTTGGGGGGAATTTTTGCTTGTTTTTTCATATGCTTTCCCACAAATGTCTTTCAAAAATCTAATAGCTCTGCATTGGGGCAATAGTCTATGGTCAAGACATTAATGATCTGTAAGCAATATTAGCCTTCTAGAGAAGGTAGACCTCTAGCAGTTTGGGTTTTCCAAGGTCTCTGTACCTAGCAATAGGCCACATCTGGCCAGGAACAATTCCTAATACAATTCACATTGTTATTCCAAAAGAATTCTGTTTGGGAACATCTTGAAATCACTGTTATTTCTCAGAAATCTCACAACAAATCAGATATTAATGATTAAGTATTAAGGTCTGTCTGAACATTTAACTGAAGATATATTGATAAAGAAAACTCTGCATTGTACACACTAATTTATTGAACAAATAATTATAATTGAATCACTCCTCTTGGGTTGTATAAATGAAAAGTAACTTATCCCATTGCTGATGCTGGCAAGTTCTTCACTATTCAGGGTCATTTGTCACCAAGAAGTCTGACTGTTCAAAAAAAAAAAAACTTAGTCTCTAAATGACACTATAAATTAAGAAAAAAAAAAAAGCAGAAACCAGTCTTTGTCTCAAAAAAATCATATACTCGGTGTTTCTCATAGATTGTTTCTTATACCTTTTCATTTAGTATATACACTTCAAATAACTTAGGAACAAATATAAATATTGTGAAAATTTTAACTTTTAATTTTCAATGAAGAATAATTTAAAGAAATTAACATTACCTAAAATGGCTTTAGTTTTGATTTATATTTTATTATAACCATTTATGAATAAAATCTACAAACATTATCAATGCCATTTTATGCTTTTCTTCTTAAACACGTTTTATTCTCCTATGAGACTTGCAAGAACTAAAAGATAATCCTTTCCTGGCATCAAGTTGCAAAGTCTTATCTTGACTATCCAAAACAATAATAAAAATAATTGATAATAGTAGGTAACAAACAATAATTGACAAGTTAAAACTTTTACTTTTTTAGGCTCTGTGCTTAGCAGCTTATGTGCATTGTCACATTGCATGACACAAACAATGAAAGACCAGAAATATGTTTTTTTTAATCCTAAAACTTGATTGCATTAAGTGTGCCAGTAATTAATATTTTGACTGGCATAGATTTTTCTTGGAAATGAATACAAATGTAGGCAACATATACTAAGAAATTTTCTACTAAAAATTCACTTGGCCATTAATGCAATCTTCACCTTCAAGTGTTTTCTGCATGTGGACAAGAAGCAATGAGAGCAGCTTATTTATGTTACTCAAAGAAAGAAACTGATAGTCAATGAAGGCATGAGCATGAGTTTTAACTACTCCAGAATGGTAGACAGAAAAGGGAAGTGGTGAAGTCCCAAAAAAGAGCCAGAATCTTCCTGGTGAAATTATCAGATCACCAAGAACTGTATATACCCTCCTGTATTCTAGGAGCATGTTCTCGCATTGCTGTCTCTATATTGAAATGTAAGTTGAGAAGTTTATGATAACACTTAAACTATGCTAAGAGTCAGCCTCTTTTTTTTTCTCTTTCTGTATTACTATGCTATCTCCCTGAAAGCTTTATTAGATGCTTTTGAGTTGTATGTAAAATAGTAGTGGCCAAAGGAAGACCCATTCAGGTATGTTGTAGTATCAATGCGAGCATGAGTAGCACTGGCACAAGTGTTAAATATGTTCTTAAATGGTAAACATCCTTTAATAAAACCAGGCACATACTTGTTATCCAAGTGGCTCAGGAGGCTGAGGCAGGAGGATTACAAGTTCTAACCCAGTTTCAGCAATAGCAAGGCACTAAGCAACTCAGTGAGACGCTGTCTGTAAATAAAATACAAAATAGGGTTGGGGATGTGTTTCAGTGGTGCCCCTGAGTTCAATCCCTGGTACCCCCTCTCCTCTAAAAATCCTTTAATCAGTCTTAAAAAAATAAAGGGGATATTTCCAATATTACATGCAATGGCTCAATTTCGGGAAATTTCCATTATGGTAAAAGTCTACAAAGTAGATTTTTTTAATTGAGTTAAGCTTTAAGTGCCATTTGCACCTATATAAGCATCTTCAAAAATTTTTAAAATTGTGCAGGTCTCAAGGCTACTCTTTGCAATATTCTTTGCAGGAAATTTAGCATGCCTAGTCTCTATTCAATCAAATACTAAAAGTGTTGTAACAACAAAAAATTCCTCCTTGAATTTCCATTATCAGTTTTTGATATGACCATGAAAATTTTAGGCCTTCATGATCTAGTATTCTGGCTTATTTGAAAAGATTGACTACTGGTTTCTTCATAGAAACAGAAATTTCTCCTTCTCTATGCATTAAAGTGCTTTCTTTCAGTAAACTTATTTGCTTTTCAGCCAACTTTGCTCAATTAATAGCATTTGTAATGTGAAAACTCAGAAAATATATTTATGATGAATTCACTGGCTGACATGATATTTGATTTTTAGACAAACATAACCAACCCAAAGCTCAATTCCAATATATATCTGTTTTCCCTTCTCTAGGTTTCTCCTACATGAAGAAGCTTGCTATAAATGAGTGGGCAACAAAGCAAAGAAGGCAACTTTGGTTACATTTTACATGTAGTAGAAGTCCTATTTTCATTCTCTATGTAGGGATGTCACAAGATCTTCAGGCATTAAAATGTTCTTTGCATGTGTTCTTCTTCTACTGGGTTTGCTAACTCTTTTGGAAGGCTTGCCATAACAACCTCAGTAGAGATTCTTTGTATCCTACATGTGGGGTTATCTTATACTTGGAGGTCTTGTCAGTCAATATCTTGAATGGTGAAAGCTCTTTCTGTGAAGGAATGTCCTTGGCTAAGCATTCCTGTTAAATTCTTTGGAATAATCCTGTCCTCCAGAGGACTACATACAAACATTTAACAAAGAAACATTTATTGAGCAGGTAATATGAGCCTTAAACTAGAGAAGGCACTGATATCCTTTTGTTGATAGATTATATTAACGAATTATGTAAAATATAATATTCAAGTTCATTATTTCATAACAGGAATTATAATTTTAGAATTAATGTATTAATTTATAAATATTATAATATTATGTTTATTTTTAAAATATGCCATAAGTTTATAGATAAAATTATAAATATCTATTTTTTCTTGATATTGCTAACTATATATATATATAGAGAGAGAGAGAGAGAGATGTACCTACCTGTATCTTTATCTATATCTATATATCTACACACCCCCATACACATAAAACCCAGGTTTTGACTACTTCAGGGTGAATAATAATATGAAGAATATTTATAGGCACAAATTATAGGAAACAATGCTCTTTGAATCTCAAAGCTCCCCATATCATTAAAATCTCTGACCCTAATAGATACATTTTTAATCTTTCATAGAAGTAAAATAAAATATTATAAAATTCAATGTATTTCCTGTTGCCTATCTTTACTTGTCTTGTTAAATATCTAAAAGAATTTGATTGCATAAATACAGAATTCTGGGCACTAATTTCTATTTCTTTAATGGTAGGAGAATTGTCTTTTATTGCATTTCATGTGTCACAAACTATGCTAAATAATATTTGTGCATTATTTAATTTATTCCCCTTAGTATTATGGGAGAATTTCATAATCTTCATTCCAAGAATGAGGAAAACAGAGAGCACATAGGTAAAGTCAGAGCCAAAATGAAATCACAGCTGAAAGATAATAAAGCTTCAACAATAAAAACCACAGCATGTGAGATAAGGGCAGCAACTCTGGGAGCCTGGAGCACAACAGCCAGAAGAGAGTCTGCTTCTGGGACTTGGACTCAGGGCCCAGTGCTCTTCGAAGGCAACAAGCATTTGAATAGTGAGTGTGGGATTCAATGTTTTGAGAGAAACAAGAATTTAGAAACCACAAACTATGATAAGTCTGAAGTCAAAAGCAGTTTAAAATAGAAAATGAAAATAAAGAGAATAACTTTGTGTTAAACAAATTACTATTAGCCAGGTAGTCACACTCTCAAATTCTTCATAGAAAGCATCTGAAATTCTTATGAAAATCCTATAAATCAGTCTTATTATCATGGTTTGATCAGTGAGGAAGCTGAGGTTCAGATATGTTAAGAGATTTGCTCTGAGGAAAATTCCACTGAGGTCAGATTGGAGATTTCTACCAGGAGTGTGTGACAATATGACCAATGTAGTCATTGCTGCCTCAAAAGCAGAAGTCAGAGGCTGTTTAGAACAGAGGTAGGGGAAGAGGTAGGCAGGGTGGGCACAAAGATTCCAGCATACTTAGAAGAGTCCTGGGTAATCATTAGGGAGCAAAGCTGTAGCATCCCTGTTTCTTGTTTCAGTTCAGAGCAGCATGGCTGAACCACACTGACTTCAACACCAAGGATATTGCCAACAGGTAGACTCACATGAAGCCTAAAATAAATCTATTTTAAATAATTCGTTTTGGGGTCATGAAATTCTACTGAAGAAGCAAAATTAACATTTTGCCATGTCTCCATCATACCTCAGTCAGAAATACAAACAAAATATACATACAAACAAAGCGGTTGCTTTATGGGATAAGATAAAACAAGTACAACAGGAATCCCTGTCTAGCACTAGTCCTCAAATCAGCAGAGGTTTTAGGCCTTTCTCTAAAGTTGCCAACTTCCCAGGAAAACAAAGTGGATACTAATTTTGTAGTACTGCTACCCTCCAGATAGGTGGGTGAAGACCCTTGCAAACATGATAATCATTTGAGAAAACAATGTGTTTTGAATGGGAAAAATGCACCTTTGGTAATCTCAGATTTGGGGTGTTTTTTCCCCTCTATACTTAAACTGTGTTCAAGGAGCCAGTTTTACAGTACACTCCCTCATAAATAGTCTACTTTTTAAAGCGAATATGCAATTTTTTAAGAAGTTTTCTCTCTGAATCTTTCATATTCAAAGAAAAAACATTAATTTGCAAATAAACTTACATAGTTTGTATATACTTGCTATATATTCTACATTCAGTAAAGAGAAAACATTTAAACATGTTTTCTGACTTGTATTTTAATTTAACTGCTGAAATGTGAAGTAAAATATTTTTGTTCATATAATTAGACAGCTGCAGAGAATTCTGTCAAATTTAGTAATTTTGTCATTTGTTTATTCAACAAACAATGAGAACCAATTATGTGCCAGGGACTATGTTGATCAACAGATATAAAGGAATGAACAAAACATGTAGGCCCTGCTCTATGAGGTTCACACTTTAATAAACCATTATTGTATTATAAATTACATGTAGTATTAAGAATAATAAAATTTATATAATGCAAACATAGATAAGTAATTATATTTTAGCCTTTATATTTTATCCAGGAATTATCTATAGATAAGTAATTATTTTTTATCCAGGGACTTTATATTTTATCCAGGAATTATCCTACTATTTTCATGTATTTTGGAAAATTTTTAATCATCATTCCGTATGTATTGACCATTACTTAAAATGCGAACTCCAAAACAAATACCAAATGACTCCTTTGATATAAGGGGTGTAAACAAGGACAGGGTAGGGACGAAGAGCTTGAGAAGAATATTTACAGTAAACAGGGATGAGAGGTGGGAGGGAAAGGGAGTGAGAAGGGAAATTGCATGGAAATGGAAGGCGATCCTCAGGGTTATACAAAATGTCATATAAGAGGTAAGGAGGGGTAAGTCAAGAGAATACAAATGGAAGACATGATTTACAGTAGAAGGGGTAGAGAGAGAAAAGGGGAGGGGAGGGGAGGGGAGGGGAGGGGGGATAGTAGACAATAGGACAGACAGCAGAATACATCAGACACTAGAAAGGCAATATGTCAATCAATGGAAGGGTAACTGATGTGATACAGCAATTTGTATACGGGGTAAAAGCGGGAGTTCATAATCCACTTGAATCAAACCGTGTAATATGATGTATTAAGAACTATGTAATGTTATGAACGACCAATAAAAAAAAAAAAAAAAAAAAACCAAAATTTAGGTTCCCAAAGTGGACTAACTTTTCAAATACGTAACATTTATTTTAAGAAACTGCATGCACATGTCTAAATTTCAGCGAAATATAGGCCCTCTTTTGACTTCCTAAAAAGCTTATAATATTTGCTACCAAATATGGTTAAGATAACTTGGCTTAGAAAGCTGAAAACACTAACTACACGGAAACAGTTTCTAGAACAGTGCTGTTCAATATAACATTTTGTGATAATAGAAACTGTTCTTTAGCTAAATTGTTCAAAACTAACCATATGTGGCCATTCAGCACTTGACATGTGGCTAGTGTGACTGAGGAAGTGAATTTTAAATTATGTTTAAATTAGGACCGTTTAAATTTAAATCTAAATATCCACCTGTGGCTTTATAGAATAGTATAGTTTTAGAAGTTTGACTTTTGGTAAATGTTTATTATTGTTTAATTTTTTCAATAAATGAAAATGCATCCATAAAAAAAAAATAAATAAAAAAATAAAATAAAATGCGAACTCCAAAGCAGATTCAGTGTCACACAACCAAAAGGGAAATCTCTGTGTTCTTTGAATTCGATGATTATTTTTGAGGAAAAATTGAAACATGAAACAGTTGGTAATGAAAGTCAAACAAATTAGTAGATAATTTCATTAAAAAATTTTAGATATTAGGGTATCTTCATTTAAAGAGAGCTATAGAGATTATTTTTAATGTTAATTTGGCTTTTAGAAATATGTAGGGAACAACTTGTTCCCTAAATGAATTTGGCTCAATATTTTTTGTACAAAAATCATTACAAAACCCATTTCTATTTGGGGGAATAAGAAAGAAAACTAAAGTAGCAATAATTGCAGATACCATCATCTTGAGCTTCCTGATCTTCTCTTCTGATATGAATGTAGTTAGAAAATAACAGCAGCTTTTGAGGAGCTCATGTCCTCTGAAAAAGAAAAACTAAATGATTATTGCTGACTGTATTAAATGTTACTATCTCAGAAGTACAGCTTATTCAATTATTCTCTTCTGTGTGCTCATGAGATATACCTTGTACAGGTGTGCCCACATAAAGGTAAACTTTGCTCTTTATTTGATTAGAACCTCAGGTTCACATCATTACTTTTGAAGTTGTAGGGCTTGGAATGAAATCTGAAAGATCATTAAAACCCTAGTTCTGCACACGTTGTCTTTACAGCTTTTATCATTTTTCCCTCTTTTCCTGTTCCTATGAAGAATCTGATGAGGGTGGGTCTGTTATTCTGATGGAATGCTCAATAAGGTCAGAGTTAGGTTGTTGAGGCTGCCAGTAGAGTCTGGGGGGAGTTTGCAGGATCCTGCGGAGTTTGTGAGGAGGGTGCTGGAGCTCACAGATTGTTGTGGATTTCATCCTAGATGGTTTGCTGAGCTCTTTGGGATGCCTGAGGTGAAAATTACAGCAATTTTTAGAGTCTGACATACTTCCTACCTGATAGCACTAAAAACATGTCTTGTAGCCTCCTCTTCTTCCCTTGTTTGCTGCTCTGAATGAAGATGGCAGAACTGCTCTGTATGAACTATTACCCATTATGTGAATTTTTATGAATTAAACTAATTTATCTTTTAAAAATCCATTTCTTTTTTCCCTCTCTGTGAGCAACTTATACAATGGAGCAGACCTACTGTATTTGTCAAAGTTATTAGAGCCCCAGGTTTTTAATTACTGGTTTGAACCCTACAGGCCTTCTGGTAAAATGTGGAATGCATATTGAAGGAAAAATACACAAGAAAAAGAAATAACAGGTTATGCAATATACAAATAGGATTAACAGTGTTGCATTCTCATTTAAGGCAACACTTAATTCAATGGTGTTGCTTTGTATCCCATTTCCCTTTTATTTTGAATTGGGGCATAGGATTTCTGATGTTATCAACCAGGAAAATAAATTGCAACCTTAGATGATGCTTTTCTTAACAAAATTAAAGTAATGAAGAATAGAAATTTGCATGCATAAATAATTGAATGGTTTTATGTATAGGCAAAAACTTTATCATGTACTAAAGTTTTAAGTACATTTCTCCTTAGAATAAAATTATTCTTGTGAACAGTCTTTATCTGACCTTACTCATTTTTATAACTTTGGTCATATAATGTTGGATTTGTCAAAATTTTACTGTTATTGATTTGAGATTGTTCTTTCAATCTATAAAATTTTAAATTAACTATATTAGAGATAAATTATGTTAATCTTTCCTAGAATTTTAGAAACTATAGAAAACCCAAAATAAAATTATATTATTAATTTCATGACATTATAAAATGAGTTAACTTTGAGAGGTCATTAACTATTCCTATGAACAATTGGGGCAATACTCAAAATGTTAGGCCCTGGGGTAGATGTGAATTACATGTGTAGTTGTTACATCAGAATCTATGTGCTAGTTTAAATGCCTCTACTAATCAAGAACCATTTTCCTCCCTTCATTTCTTATGATAATTCAACAATATAATTAGGTGAATAGCAAATATTTTATAGATGAATTTTTGCATAATTCGTAAAGGCCACATATTGTTTCAAACATTTTTTAGTTGTAGATAAACACGCAACATTTTTATTTATTTATATGTGGTGCTGAAAATAGAACCCAGTGCCTAACACATGCAAGGCAAATGCTTTACCACTGAGCTACAACCCCAGCCCAGGCCACATGATTTTTAAATTGATTAAGAATAGTTGATATAAGGTATCTTTATATATCATAAATATGTTAATGAGTTATTACAAGGAAGTTGACAAACAATTTACTTGTGAAAAAAAATTTGGCTCTGTTAAAGTTTCAAAAGTTCACATTTATATGCATTGATTTAATGAACAAATATCTTTACTTCTAATGAATAAGTGTCTTTACTTCGTCATACTATGACTGTATTCCTTCGTCACTTAACCATAATTTTGTTATTTGCTTTCCCCCAAATTCTGCTATCAGCTCTCCCTTCCCACATCTCTTTTCCATATTTCTTAACACTACTAGAAATCATAAGCAGTTCTTAGCAATCATATCACAAATCTTAGAATCGAGTCTAAATCCTAAATGGTCCCATAATGTCAAATAAGAGTAGCCAGCAAAACTGTCTATGATTAAAACCACCACTTTTGAGTATACATTTAGCTCTTGATATGACTGAAAACCTTAATTCATAAAATATCAGTATAAAGAACAAAATGCAACTTTGCAATTATTTACATAGAAGTTACCACTTAAAATGAACACTGGTACCTGTGACATTTGGGCTGTCTAGACAAAGGTTGTTTACCCAAACTAAATCCATTAAAGGTATGTCTCACACTGTTAGCTAAATCCTACTAAAAATATTCTTATTGCATCCAGCTTGCCTTGCTGCCTAACTCCATGGCATAAAAGTCTTATCTAACTCTTTCAGATCATTAGAGCTATATTTGAAAAGATCAATTAAGTGATAAATGAATCTAAAATACAAACATGTACATGTTAATATTTATTTATCATCACAAGCCATCTTCTGTAGTAAATACATATAAAATTAACATTTGAAATTAAAGCCACAAAAAATATGGGATTTACTAAACCAAAATGTAAGATTGTGTGCCTGTAAGATTGTGTGTGTTAGAGAGAAACGGTGAGAGAGAAAGCATAATGTTTGGGTAGAATAGAAGAGTTTGTGACGTTTGGCCTATAGGGATGATTTACAAATGAGATGATACACCAGAATAATAGCAGTAAGGTTCCATGTCTACAAAAAGGAATAAATATAACTTGATATCTACTCTAAGTAAAAGGTTATTATATTTTCTAAACACTTAGATTTACTTTCACTATGAAATTTAAAACTTAGAGTTTAAGTTGTGATTTTTCATTTCCTTTTTTTCTGCATTTTTTTATCACATTGAACACACTAGTTTCCTAGTTCCTATTTCAGAGTTATTGCACCTAATACCATTATTTTTCTTTTCCAGTCTGAAAACAGACTAAATCAGGTAGAGTCTGAGACTCTTCAATCAAAGTTAAGAAAGAGCTCCTGAATTATCAGTGAACTTTGGGCTGGATCCAGAGGTCTTAGCACTTAAACTCTCTCTACCTCACACACAAAAAAGTGATCAATGAAGGAAAAAACTGGGTTTGAGAATCCTGATGGCCTAATTGTTTTCCCATTGTTGCTTAGATTATCTTGCTACTCAAGTCAATGGATTTATTCAAAATATTTTAAAATTGCATTTCTTCCCCCATTCTCTTTTACTTCTGTGATTGTTTCTTCAAATCAGAATATGAGGCAGCATACCCTGTTCCTCATCTTACAGACTAAACCCCAAATAACAGCTTCTTGAAAAATATTTGGGTAGAGTGATTGTAATCATTATTGGTTTGGTTTTTGTTAACCTTTATTTTTTGTTTGAGGAAGATAAAGTCAATCCACCTGGAGTTTAATACTGTATGTTACTATAGTAACTTTATAGTCTGCTTGGCGGTGACAAAGGGGCTTCATCTCGTCCATTTCATGCTCCTGTGTCGACCTACTCCCTCCCAGTGTTTTATTATATCTGTCTTTAAGGGTATCTGCGGGAGCCACAGCTGCTGTGCTTTTGTAACAGAAAGCAGCTTTCACTGTGTGAAACGCTGGGCTCTAAGAGGTCTTACAGGCTGATGGCATTATTGAATTTTAAAGCAAAGACAAACAACATTAAATTGTTTAAAGCTAATATTCATGTTTTCTGTATACCACTTTTTTTCTAAAAATAGGATATAATCTATTTTTCCATAAAATTTTATAATTACTGTTTAACAAAATTGTGAATGAGAGGATAGGAAATATCATAAGGTAATATCACTTGAAACGCAAATATGAAATATATCCATTTAGTATAAAGCCTTTTAAAAGGCTCCTTTTAATCAAATAACTTGAGTGCCTTATTTCTTTCTAGTTTTATAAATATCCAAATGTTAACTGAGTAACTTCTTAATATATATGCTAACTAATATTCACTTTATCAAAACTTTTCCTGTTTATATTCTACTCTTGAACCAAGTGTTAGTTTTGATCTCTTCTGAGGAAATATGCTGGGTTCACTTATTACCAAAGACAAAATGTCATGTTAGTGAGGGTAGAATTAAATATAGTTTTAATGTATTCAGAAATTCTGTATATGAATGTACTAGGATTATACTTTTTGATAATAGATTTTGCAGTTTTTTTTCATCTTATTTGTTTAGACAAAGCACCTGCTAAACTTGAAACTTAAAATATTTCTTTTTATAATATAGCCCAGTATTAATTTGCCTCTGTTTTATAAAGGACATCTTTGATAATATTCTTTTTTTTCATAATATCTGCAGTGATTTTTCCAGTTGTGTTAATTGTTGTGTTGAAAAAGTAGTGAATGTTCAGATCTTGTTAACTTGCTAAGCATCTGGTCAGCAGGGTAGTTGAGTTCCAGCAAGGCTCTTGACACCTCTGCCAAGGGTTATTGATACCTCACACAACCCAGCTGAGGCAGATTGTTTTAGTTGGGCTTCAAATCCATAGTGCAGCCTGTAGTTAGAAAGAAGAAAAAAAAAGCAAACGTGATTGACAGCCCACACCTCCTGGGCCCTTCTTACTACCAGACACAACATCTGCTATGCCCTGTGGAGCAGTGAACCAACACACACCAAGAGAATTGTTTCTAGTATTGTCAAGTTGGATTTTGTTTAACCCTTTGTAGTTACTCTCTGGAGAAAAGTGTGAGTTGTTTTTTCTTAAGGAGCGAGGGTGGGAATAAATGTAAATTTAGGAGATTAGAATGCTTTGCTTTAAGAAAGTTTACTTAATAAAAACTTACAGAAAATTACATAAGAAAGGAAATCTAGTTTAAGTGCCTAGAAGTAATCTCATTACTGTGGTATTTATTGTAAAATAAAGATTTGTCATATTCTCTGCAGTCTGTACATCAGAATCAGAAAACCTGAGTTTATGCAGAGTAATGAATTACTGGCAAATTTTTTTAATACAATTTCCTGAAATATGTAAGATTTTTAGTTTTATAAAAATTATTTCCCCAACATCAAAAGCAATGAGGAGGCCAATGTATTTGTTAATTGGACAGAAAAGCCACCATGTGTCTATGGGAAAGCTTTAATAAGGCAGAAGTACCGTGAATCTGGTATTCTGACTTCCAAACTTATAAGACTGAAATATGGGAATCTATATGTCATCTTGGAAAACTTGTTTTTCTGTTATTGCCAACCCACCTACCCTGCTGATAGAATACTAAATCCTGTATTTGATAATAAATAAGATTCATTAAAAATGCATCAAGAAGCTTTTGTAGGCTGCCAGCAATGTATAGTAACATTTAAAGATTACCAAAAGCAATTTTGAACTCAAAATTGTTTTGATATTTTTGAAGGACTTATTTTTGTGTCTGGATATTTTAACATATCTTCTGAACCAATATTCTCATTTTGAGCATATTAATAAAAGAGGTTAAAGTAATGAGGAATTCTATTCATGTAAAATCATCTAATTTTTTATAACTGTGCTTTCTATTACCTACATGAGTAAATTTTATTATGCAAATTTTTGTATTGAAAAGATATAGCAATAAATCTAGGAGTAATTTAGCATACTTTTTTTTTCACTTGGGCCAGTATGTGTCAGAGTAACTTTCCATCATAATGTCATTCATCAAAGCTAATTCTTGATAGCCATGATATCTCTGTTTATAATGCTTTAAGGACAAGCTATGCTATAGAAGAGTTAGTAACATTTTTATTATGTCTTTATTGCAGCAATGCAATTAGTAGTATTATTATTGTTATGCATTACTCTCATCTCTTGTCAGCATTATGTTTCTCCTACATAATTCAGCCAGTATGGTGAAGACAAAGAAATTATAACTTGAGTTATATGATTTTAGCATATTGTTATTAATCAAAGTTATATTTATAAATGAGTATAAACACATCTATAATTTAAGAACCACTTGTCTTCAACAAACTTGTTGACATGCCAAAAGTCTTAGTCATACAGATTACCTTTTAACAATCAAAATTACTTATATAAAACTTAACAAAGCTTTTTCTTTTCTTCACTAGGTTAAAATTTTATTATGTACTATACTTGTGTGGTATAGCTTAATTCTTTTTGTCTTTATTCTATAAATCTGTTTATTACTGTTCTAGTACTTCTCATTATTGTGCCTTTATGTTATATCAAAATGTGTAGTTTAGAAATACCTTATTTTTGTTTTTTCCCATTAATATTTCTTGTTTTATGCACAATCTTCCATAATTATAAGACAAATAAAAAGAAATTTCAGATATAGTACTTTTATATCTTTTACTTGATCCAATCATACAATCTCTAGAAATAGGAGAGTTAGTTCATTGACAGTCATTATGATCAGGAATTACAGATCTCTGTAACATTGATTTATGTTTTTTCTTTTCCATGCTTTCTCTATGCTTTCCTGCTTCCTACTAGATTTAGTGAATTTCATTTGGTTACTATCCTACTAATTCTACATGTTGTTTATATTCTTTCCCTTGTTCTTCTCAATTTTTACCAATATATTTAAACATAGTTTTTAAAAAGGGTCAATAATTTATCGATATTTTCCTTCCCCTTCTCTTTTCCTGCTCTCCCTCCAAACTCCTCACCTTTTATAGCTCTCACCTGGATATTTACTTCAAGATTATTATTAGGAACATTATTAACTTCTCTTCTTGTTTTCTATTCTTCTACAGTCTTCTCATAGTCTTTTTATCTTATCTCTCGTCTCCCTTCTCCATCTTCTAATATATACTTACCAAGTTTTAACACTCATTTCACTTAAGTTATAGTCCTTCACTTGTTCTCCACTTTGTTCCATTCTTAATTTATTCTTTTTCTTCATAAAATTTAAAATGTGTTTACTTTTTAATTCTTTCATAAGTATATCATTTTACAGATTTTATTCTTGAAAATAGACTTAAACACTTTCTACATTCTGTTATATTCTCTTTCAGAAACTACTGATAGATTTAAAAAAAGTTTCCTCCATTTTATGCAATTGTTTCATCTTTCTAAGGCCTTTCCATCATATTTTTCCATAATTAAAAAGTTCCATAATTCCATAGTTCCATACCTCAGCTCACTAGCTTGCTTTTTCTCCAATGTGGAATCCTTAGTCTATCACAGTGATTATAATTTTAATCTTAAAAACTTTTTTCATTATAATGAGCTATTATTCTCTCATAAATGTTATTTCCTCCCTTATCTTTCTGCATATTTTGAAGTTATTTTCTGATTCCTCTATTAATTTTGTTTCATTATAAAGCAATTCCTTTGTGTTTGTATTCTTCATATTTTTTCCTGGTTTTCTTTTTGGATCAATTTTCCTTTGAATTTTGTTTATATATTTTTTTTAATTATGTCATTTGTATCTAATTTTTCCAGTACCATGTTATATTGTTTCTATGGCTGCTATATGCAAACACTAAAAACATAGTGACTATGAAGGCACAAACATATAATTTGACCATTCTGTAACTCAGAAACTATATGATTCCACTGGGTAGAGGGTGTTAGTAGGCTGTTGCTTTTGAAGTCTTTAATAGAGAATTTGCTTCCTCATTCTTTCTAGCATGGCCCTTTTCCATTGTCAAGCAGTAATGTTGTGATGATTCCTCCTCTAACTACCATCTAACTACCATCTCTGCTACTTTCCTTTTCCATTTTTAAGAAATTTTGTGATAAGATTGAGTCTACTTAAATAATGTAGGATAACCTCCCTATTAAGATCAGCTGATTAGCAATCTTAATTCTACCTTTGCCATGTAATCTAACACAGTCACAGGTTCTGAGAATTAGAATATACTCATGATTTTTCTGGGGGTGGGAAGTGAGGAAATGCTATTCTTACTACCAAAAGTGGACTAGAGGACATATTCAAATAGGCAGCAGCCTTAGCTGGTGATATCGACCATGGTTTACGAATTCTCCCCAGCTGCTTTTTTTAGGGTCATATTCTCAAAATTAGGTTGATACAAAGTTTATGTTTTTGTTATCTTTAATGCAATTTATATATTTTCTTTTATGTACTTTATTTAATGTGGAAGTAGCAAATTTAATATGTGCTTAAAGGTAAAGATTAGAAAAATAAAAAGCAAAATTTATACTTATAAGCCAGTAATTAGAAAATAAATAAATAGTTTACATAGAAAAACAAAGGAATTGCTTTATAATGAAACAAAATTAATAGAGGAATCAGAAAATAACTTCAAAATATGTAGAAAGATAATGGAAAAGAAAACAAGAAAGAATAAAAAAAGATACAAAATAGGCACATTCTCAGGATCAAATATATTGATTATGACAATATAAATCAAGAGTTATATTGTTGATAAAGATTTTCAAACAGTGTAAAAAGAAATAAATTCTATCATGAAGAAATGAAGGAATCATCTAAAACAATAAAAAGCTGTGTTGAGATAAACTGATTTAAATTATTTCATAAATACAACAAAAAGCAGCCCTCACAATATTAATATCAGATAAAATTTAAATTAAGAAAATAATGTAGATAATCAAAACCCTATTTTTTTTTTAACAAAAGAAGTAATTCTATGTGTTCCCCTTTGTAGAATTTGAGATTTTGGCTAATTTGTTAATATTTTGGCTAATTGGATTTGTTGATATTCTATTTTTTGTTTAAAACTATACATTATGCCTATGCAGATTAAAATTATTTTTCCTTAAATTAGACTTTATATTAATCAGACATTAAGTAAAAGAAACAAGAATATTAAACATCTGAATAATCTAAAAATTAATATTAATATAAAATGATTTTCATCTATAAAAAATAACATGTCTCACACAAACAGTAGAATACTAACAAAACTGATTTAGGCCACACATTGAACTGCGAATCCTGCTGTGTAGAATCCAGATCCAATTCTATGACTCAAAGAACCCATATAAAAAATTTAAGTGCACAAAAAACACTTAACACATATTTTTATATTATTTATTATAAAACTCTTTAAAAATAAAAGAAAAATATAATTCAAAATTTTATTTTTTAAGAAGAAAAAGTTATTTGGCTGGTAGTTTCAGAGTTTCAGCCAGTGGTTAGCAAACTCCCCAGCTCTAGGCCTGAGGTGAGGCAGAACATCATGGCAGAACAGCACGGAAAGCAGCTCAGGACATGGCAACAAGAAGCAAAAGGGGGCTTCTGCTCACAAAGGACAAAATATAAACCCTAAATTCATGGCCCAATGACCTAACTCATCCAGCCATACCCTACCCACATACCGGTTATTACCCAGCTAATCCATGTCACAGAATTAATCCATTGTTTAGGTCATACCTTTATAATCTAATCATTCACCTTTGAAGATTCTTGCATTGTCTCCCACATTAGAATTCTTATAACTAAACTTTAGCATTCAATCACTTGCTCCCAAAAGCTCATGTCCACTTCACAAAATCAAAATATATTTACTTCATTTTCAAGAGTCCCCACAGTTTTAACACTTCCAGCATTACCAAAAGTCTAAGTCCAAAATCTCTCTGAGAGTGTAGAATAGTCTTAGCTCTTCTTTCCCATGAAAATCAAAAGCAGGTTACATGTATTCAGTATATAGTGGCATAGCGTAAACCTCTCCAATTAAAGCAAAATATAGGGGCATGGAAAGAAGGGATAGAATAAAGAAGACTGAAATCATTCTGTGCCAACAAGTCCTATAGCTCCAAGTCTAACATCTGGGTACATTGAATTGTAATGTTCTCTCCAAAGGACTTCTGTATCTCTGTCCCTCATGCCCTTGCTGGTTGCAGCCTACGTGGCCTCTCTCTCTTGGATTTTTTTCTGGCGGATTTTTGCAGCTTTGTCAGGCAGAATTGCCACAGTACTGGCATCTCTTAATCTCATGGGTCTCCTCTACAGCTTCAGCTTCCTTCTCACTTCTCTGTGCATCATCATCCTAGTGGCTGTCTGCAGGGATTCCAATCCTGCTACATGTTGGTGGCCTGGCCTCCAGCTTTCTTTGAGATTTCAGTGGAAGCATCCATGACCATTAACCTAGCATCCTACGTAGGGTGTCCCAATGGTCACTGCATTTTAAAACTCTTAAAAAAAAAGATATATATAAGCTACTCGTCAAAACTTAGAGAATATTTACGAAGTTCACTCAAGTGAAAAGCTGTAACTTGGAATATTTCATCAAATAAAAATATGGAAATGAATAATTTATAAATTGAGCTCTAGAAAACAAGAGTAAAACAAATATAAATTTAAATATGATAAAGGACATCAAGAATTTGCAAAACTCTGAAAGTGTTGAGCTGGTAAATTCAACAACTAGTTTTTCAAAGGAGAAATAGAATAAAAAAAAGTTTAGCTAGCTTAAAACCCAAAATTTGGTATAAGGAAATAATAGATTTTAAAAATAAATTTGAAATACGTGAGTCAATATGTATATTTTCTCAGCAATTTGAAACGTCATCATGATGATTTTGTTTAAAATAGTCATACTTGACTTTAAAAAAACTTTTAAAAAAGCAGAAAAAAATTAAATAATTACCTTTTCCTCTAAAACAATATAGAAGCCTCTTCAATTTTTCAAATAGAGAAAGCAATATATTTTATTGTTAGTAGCATAGTAAAACAAGGAAGAAAATTACCATAATGATACAATAAATTTATAAAAATTGCACAAAATAACCTATATGTTTTATATAATTAAAAATCATAAATCAAATGTAAGCCAATAACTACAAAATTATATAATTAAAAAATATATCATTTTTAGTTAACTTCCAAAATTTATTTTTCAAAAATATTACCAATTAATATGTTATAATAATCTCAGTATATATTGAAAAGATATCTGACATAATTTGGCATCTGTTTAATATATTCTTGACTAAATCAGAACAAACAAAAGATTACAGTAAGCAAGATAGAGAAGGATATATAATCTTTTAACATAATGTGAAATCATAAAATATATAAATATTTTCATTGTTTTACCTACTTGAAATTTGAATTATTATCCAAAGCAAATCTGACATCTTTATTGTGATTCTGAAAATCATCTGAAAGTAAGAAATGAGTAATTATGGCCAATAAATGCTTGAACAAGAATACAATTATAAAGGGATATTTACATGACTGTATATCACATTTATATTTTACATCTAAATGAATTCAAATAGGAGGAACTGATATAAGAATAGGTTGTTTATGGACCAGGAAATTCAGACATGGACCCAAGTTTTATTTATTTTTTCTTTCCTGGAATTCAACCCAGGGATGCTTTACCACTAAGCTACTTTCCCAGGCATTTTTATTTTTATTTTGAGACAAAATCTGGCTAAGTTATCCAGGCTGGCCTTAAACTTGCAATCCCCCTACCTCAGACTCCCAAGTCTCTGGGAATACAGGTATGCTCCATTATGCCTGTTCCAAATGTCATATACTTAAAGAAGATTATTCTAACCACACTATCTAATATTATGGCTCACCTTCATTTTCTTATTTTGTCATTTAATAAATTACTTTGTACCTTGTCTATGGTCTATTTCCTTTGATTAGAATAAAATGATATGCATTATTTTCAGTAATCATTCACTGATAATATTTGAAAAGTTCTTGGAACATACATAGCAAGTACCTAAAAAGTATATCTTGAGTTAATTATTTCAAATTTGGATGGGAAAGAATGGATACTCAAATAACACATTCCATTGTCTATTTGAGTAAAAAAATGAGATATGCAAAAAAATCTAAAATATATGTGTAGCTATCTCATATCACACATAACACTATTGGTGAAATAAATAATGGATGGATTAAATTTAATTTAAAAATATATGAAAAGAAAATTATTTTAAAAGGATCTGTGCATAACATATTAGATACCTATTAAGCTGAAAAGAGCTCACTAAAAAGCTCAGCTTAGGACACAGTAATTAGTGCCATCACTAGTAAAATTTCCAAGTTGTTACAGACCTGTGATTCTGGGTACTTACTTTATTTATATTTTAAGCTTTTTCTTTAATATTCCTTCATTTTTATCATTAAACTTTAATGTCTTATTGAAATTTACATGAATTTCCAGTTAAAATATATCTGATGGCCAGGAGAACTATGATTTCCTACTCTGGCCATAAAAGAGTAACAATAAGAGCTGGGCCCATGCTGTAAATAAAAATAAAACTGAACAATATATAATAAAATAAATTTCAGATGTTGGTTAACAATATAGCATGGGACTCTGATCTCTGAGAAATGGGAAGTGTATGAGGTGAGAATCACAGTTGCTCTGGTTTTATATCTTAGCCCAGTCTAGGCACCATCAGGACCTTTGGGTGGAAAAGCATTTAAACAAATCACAGAAGCACAGTGTTTTCACTTGAGTTGCGGAGGCAGGACTTTCCGACTGTTGGCTTGTGCAGGACAGGGTATTACAGAAAATTGAGCCATACAGGAATAGAGTTACAAAAATCTGCATTAAAATTTCATCAAATGTTTAACTGAAGACAGTGCTGAATATAGGTAAGGTAAAATTTTACAAGATCTATACAAAGCACCTTCTCAAGACCTGTGAATTGAATGAAGCCTAAAGACTTCACAGTGCCAGGAGTTTTTTTTAACTAGCTAGAGTGAAGAGACCTCCATAAAGATGGGAGGCCCTCAGCTGACAACCCAGAGAGATTTCTCTTTTGAAAAGCTATTCTAGCCCTAAAGTAAGTACTACTGTAGACACAACCTAAGAACACAAAAAGACAAGACACTAGTGAATCACACTGATTCTCATTAAATTAAGTAGAAAACAAAATAGCATCTGCTAAAAGAAGAAGACAAAATACAGAGTTTGGGCTTTATAAAGTTCACATTGTCCAGCAAACAATAGGAAGAAATCACTAATAACTCAAAAAACAAAATTAAATTTAAGAAATGTCTGTTTAGTTCACTTGCTCATTTATTAATTAGGCTATTTGGTTTTGAGGTATTAAGTTTTGTGAATTCTTTATATATTCTGGATATTAATCCCCTGTTGGAAGAGTAGCTGGCAAAGATTTTTCTCCCAAATGACCTAAACACACAATCCTCAAAAGAATAAGTACAAATGCCCAACAAATATATGAAAACATTTTAAGCACCCTTAGCAATCAGGGAAATTACAATCAAAATGACACTGAAGGCCTGGAGATGTAGCCCAGTGGTATCATGTTCACCTAGTGTGCTTGCATAGCATGTATGAGGCCCTGGATTCGATCCCCAACAGTGCACAGCACAAAAAAATTATATACCCCAAAGACATGCCCCCAACGACCACCCTTCCCCAGCCACACCCTACTTGCCTACAGTTACCACCCAGGTGATCCCTATCAGAGGATTAATGCACAGATTAGGTTAAGGCACTCACAACTCAATCCTTTCACATCTAACCTTTCTTCCATTTTCTCATACATGAGCTTCTGGAGGACACTTCATCTAAACGATACCACCAATGTTCATAGCAGAGCAATTCATAATAGCCAAGTTATAGAACCAGACTAGGTGCTCATCAACAGAAAAATTGATAGAGAGAATGTGGTATATACACACAATAGAGTTTTACTTGGCCTTAAAGAAGAATGAAATTGTCATTTGCTGGTAAATAGACAGAACTGGAGAATATCATAAAAGGTGAAATAAGCCAGACTCAGAAAGCCATGATGTTTTTCTCTCAGATGCAGAAATTAGAAAGAAATAAGGAATTTTAAAAAGGGAGGATCTTGTGAAAAAGGAAGTGAGAACAGTGAAGTAAGTGGAGGAAGGAGATCAAGTGAGAAGGTAGAAGGGTAGGAAAGAAAGGAAAAGTGAAATGAAATTGACGAGATTACACGATATGCATGTATGAATATATCACAATAAATTCCACTTTTATGTATATCTATAATGCATCAATTTAAAAATCAATAAATAGAAGACAAATGGAGTAGAGAAAGGGAAACAGGAAGGAGGAAGAGAAGAAAAAGGGAAAATCTGGAGATTGAAATGAAGCAAATTATGTTATATGCATTTATAAATAAATCAAAATGAACTCAACTAGTATGTATAATTTCAATGAACTAGTAAAAAATCATCCTTTGTCTAGTATAAAAACATACTTATTAGAATGGCTCTGACACAACCTAAGCATTGAAATTTCAAAGACAAAATAAATAATACGAGTAAATGAAAACTATAACAATAAAATTATGTTAAAGGGAGTGTTAAAAATCACATCAAGGCCTAAAATCAGTAATTTAAAAGTAAATGTGATCATAATGAATAAGCAAAATGTGGAATTTTGCCAGGGATATGGGAAATATAAAAAAGAATTAAATGAAGTTGTAAGCATTAAGTGATAGGTCCAATTAAAGGATTTTACAGTAAATTTGAGATGACAGAAAAAGTGGCTAGTGAATTTAAAAGAAACCAATACAAATTATCCAACTTGGGCAAAATATAGAAAAAAAAGTAAAAACAATGTCTTAATGACCTGGGACAATATCACACAATGTAACATCTGCAATTAATGTCTGGATAAGTAGAGAAAAAAATGGTTGAAAAAATCAATTATCCAAAATTTTCCAATTTGGCAAAAATGAATTTCCTTGTAGACCAAGAAGTTTCATCACATTTATGAAGAATAATTATTTGGTAACATTAACAACAGATTTAAATGAAAGATAAATTGAAAATCTTGGAAATATTCAGAGAAACTAACACATTCTATTAAAGGAACCATCATATAAAGAAATTAGGTTTTAGTCAGAAAAATTAAAGGGGAAAAAGACAATGAAACATCTTTCAACAGCATAACTAACAACTCAAATTTCTGAATACAATGACAATGTTGTTTAAAAGCAAAGGAAAAGTAAAGATATGTTCAAGGAAACAAAACTTAAGATCATTCATTGCAAGTAGTTCTACTCTACATATATGCTACAGGAAATTCAACAAGCTGAGGAAAATTGACACAAGAAGGAAACTCTATAATTAGGAATGAAAGATACCAAAAATAGGAAATATAAGACAAATACCATATTTTCTCCTGAAATTTCAAAAATAAAATTTGGTTTTAATTGCAAAATTATATTCAAAATAAAATACAGAAAATTGTATCATAAACTTTATAGTGTACGCAGAGGTAATGTATATAAGAAAAATGGCACAAAAATAGGGGTAAACAAAGCTCTCTTGTTCAAAATTTGTATATGAGTACAATAAGAACCCCAAGAGTGGTACAATATCAACCCTAAATATATTGTAACTTAAAAATGTTGTGACCCATAAAATAATCACTTAAAAACCAAATGCAGTGTTATGTCTACAAAGTCAATTGAGAAAATAAGATTAAAATGTATTTACAAAATGAAATAAATCAAAGTAGAAAAAAGATGCATTAAAAAACTGGGAAAATAGAAAATGCATAACGAAATAATAAGGATAAATTCAATAAATAACACTGAATTAACAGGCAGAATTTATAAACTATATAAAAAAGCATGACTCACTGTATTGCTATTATTATTGGAAGATGTAAACTTTAAAGTATAAAGCACATATAGTTTGACAGTAAAAGAATAAAAGAAATATCATACTAACTGTAAGCATCAAGAAAACCAAAATATAGACTTTAAAATAAGGCTTATTACCAGAGCAGAGAGGTTAATTTTTAAAGGGTGCATTCAGGTGGACACAACAATAAGTAATGTGCTTCATACAAGATACATAAAAGAAAAATTGACAGAACTAAAGGGAGTAAGGCAAATCAAATAATATAAGTAAAATTCAATGCCCCTTTTATAATAATTGAAAGAAAAGCTAGGCCAAAAATTTTGCATAGAAAAATCTGAAAACTACTACAGATTGAGCATCCTTAATTTGAAAACGAAATCTGAAATGCTCTAAAATGTAAGACTTTTTGAGCACTGATAGGACACCACAAGTCTCTACACTTGGTCTCATGTGATGGGTTGCAGTAAAAATGCAGGTGCACTGAAACTATTTTAAACAGTTTCATTCAGACTATGTGTTTATGGAGGATATGAAACATGCCAATTTGTAGCTACAATCTTGTCCTTCTTGGATTTTACAGAATACTCACATAATGGTTATAGAATATGAAGACTTCTAAGTGCCTATGAAATATTTCCTAGGGGAGTAAAGCCCAAGAGAGACCATACTCTATGGCATAACAAATTTATATTAAAATTCAATGACAAGGAGGCTGATTCATAGTGAGGTAGGGAGGGGGAGCATGAGAGGAATAGAAGAACTCTAGATAGGGTGGAAGGGTGGGAAGGGAAGGGAGGGGGAATGGGGTAGAAATGATGGTGGAATTTGACAGACATTATTATCCAAAGTACATATATGAAGACATGAATTAGAGTGAATATACTTTGTAAATAACCACAGATATGAAAAGTTGTGTTCTTTATGCATAATAAGAATTGTAATGCATTCTGCTGTCATATATAAATTAAAAAATAGTAAAAAACAAAGTGTGGCTTGGGCTGGGGTTGTGGCTCAGAGGTAGTGTGCTTGCCTAGCATGTGTGAGGCACTGAGTTGGATCCTCAGCACCATATAAAGATAAAATAAAGATATTGTGTACACCTAAAACTATGAAATAAATATTTTTTAAAAATGAATAAAAAATAAAAATCAATGACAATAATTATCTAGAAATGTCCAAATATTTGGATTAAATAATCCACCTCTAAATAATCCACTGGTCAAAATCCAATCACTAACAAAATTAGAGGTATATCTTGACATGAATGATGATGAAATACAGTGTATCAACTTTTAAAAGAGTACCTAAGACAGTGTTTAAATGCTTATATAAGAAGAGATTAAATATTTAAATAAATGACTTATTTTTGTTGTAATATTTTTAAAAATATACAAATTAGATATAAAATATATGGATAAATAAAATAATGAAAAGAGAAATCAACAAAATGGAGAAAATTAACAAAACCCAAATTGATCCTCTAAAAATAATAAAATTGATGTTAGAAAGACAAATAGAGAAAAAAAATTAAAAATTGGAATTATTTAAGATAATGTAAGAAAGAAGAATTGCATTACAGATAATGACAGAATAATAAGAATATTATTTATAGCTTCATTTAAAACATTTTACAGCTTAGAGTAAATGAATGAATCCTGAGAAACATAGTTGCCAAAATTAATATAAGATGAAATAGAAAATCTGAATATCCCACATAACTAGTAAACAGTCAAACATTTTATTTTAAAAAATAAAAATAAACAATACTTTCTGGTAAAGAAAACTCAAGGGTTGTGTGGTTTTACTGTCTAATCCAAATTCTACTGTTAAAAAATACCAATCTCATACTAAATTTTCAAAAAATTGCGATGGAGAGAACATATATCTAAGCTTATTTTATGAAACCAACATTACTCAAACACTGATAAAGAAGATTAAAAAAAAGGAAAGACTAATAACCCCCATGAATAAACAGGTAAAAATTCCTAACAAAATGTTAGCAAAATGAATCCTGCAATATATAAAAAGGATAATATATACTGAGCAAATGTGATTTCTTCAAGGAATGCAAAGTTGTTTTAACATTTGAAAATCAATTATTATAATTCACTATATTAACAGACTAAAGGAGAAATAGCTTGGAATCCTTTAATAGGTGTAGAGCATGTATTTTTTTAATCTTATAAGAGCATACCCCAAATACCTACAGCTAGCATCATATATAATGGTGGAACACTGAATTGTTTTGTATAAAATTGGTGAAAAGGAAAAGATGTCTGCTTTTGCCATTACTATTTTACATCAGGCCAAAGAGGCAAGAAGAAAAGAGATTAGAAAAAAATTAAATTGGTCTCTACTTGTCTAAAAAAATTAAATTGGTCTCTACTATATTTACAAAGCAAATCACAAGGAATTTTTAAGACTGCTTGAACTAATAGAAATTTAACACAGTTGAAGATTATAAGATAATATACTAGCAGCCTAAAACTAGAACGTGGATTTAAAAAAATCAATCTTGTGAACAATGGTGTTTAACAAAAAATTACATTGAAAACTACAAAACATTGTTAAGAGAAATTAACCAAAATCTTAAATCAATGGAGACAAAAACTATGTTTGTGGATTAGAGGGTTCAAAATTATTAGGATCTTAATTCTTCAACTTCCTCCAACTGATCTATAGATTGAACACAGTCTCAATGCAAATGACAACAGGCTTTTCTTGAAGAAATATAAAAGCTGATTCAAATTTATTTGGAAATGCAAAATCCTAACATAGCCAAAAATTCTTGGGGGAAAAATAAGGGGATTACTTAACCATCCAACTTCAAGAATTACTCTAAAGCTATAGTAATTAAGACTGCTTGGATTCTCTTTAATGATAGATAATTGCATCAATGAAATACACAAGAGAGTCCAGAAATAGACCCATACTTATACAGCACAATTGAATTTCCACAAAAGCATCAAAGAAAATCATTGGGGAAAGTCTCTTTAACAAATGAAGCTAGATCAATTGAATATCCATATGGAAAAACATGAAGGTTGAACTCTACCCAACACCAAACACAAAAATTAATTTGAGAGGTATCACAACCTAAATGCCAATGCTAAAATCATAATGGTTCTTAACGCAAACAAAGAAGATTAACCTGCACAGTGGAGGTAGGCAAATATTTCTTTTGACATTTACTATGAGAAAAATAAAATGAATAAAAATAACTAGTACATTTGGAAAAAACAAATTATAGCCATTATGGGATGCTCCTATACAGCCACTCAAATCCTGAAATTTAAAAAATGAAAATACCAAATGTCAGTGACGATTCTAAGCAAATGGAATATTTACACACTGCTGCTGAATATAAAAATGATAAGACCATTTAGGAAAAAATTGTAGCAGTTTCTTACAAAGTTAAATTTATACCTACCATAAGACCTAGTAACTCCACTCTTAGGTGTTTTCCAATAGATATAGAAACATATGTCTTCAAAAGGACTTTTAAAATAATGATTTTGGCATTTTTATTCATAAAAGCCAAATGCTGAAAACAACCCACATGTTCATTAAGAGGAGAATGAATAAATTAGTTGTACATTATACAAAGGAATACTAATCAGCAATAAAATGGAACAAACTCCTAATACATGCAACAATATGGACAAATTTCACCAGCATTATACTGCATCAAAGAAATCAAACACCAAAGAGTTCATACTGTTATTTCACTATAGTGTATGAACAAAAATATTCTAAATTTTGATGGGTCTAAATGTTCCATGAGTCAATCTATTATCAAGATTCTCAGGATTTTTCACTAAAGATTTGTGAATTTCACTCTATACATATATTACCTAAAAATTAAAATGAATCTTGAATTCTTTTCCTGAAGCTTGCTTTCCACAGCAGTATGGACTAACAATTCTGAAAGCACTTTCTATGTATTTTAGATATTAAATTAATAACTATTTTGAGAATAATTGAAAGCAGGCATCTACTGAGGAAGCAAGTTATAAAGTAAGAAGAGATCCAGTGTACACTGTACCAATGAAATGCAATTGAAATTTATAAACTAATCCCATATATATTCAAAATATATAACATTCCTATTTTCATATGTGTGAGTACATTGTATATTTTTAAATTACACATAAAATATATTATATTTACCTATGTTACTTAGACACACACACACACACACACAGACACACACACACACACACACACACACACACACACACACACCCCTTAACTCTGTCAACTAATAGCGACAATAACAACAATCAAGTAAACTGGTGAATAGACCCTGTTCTGTAAATATCATTTCCAACTAAAAGGAAACAGGACCCTTGGAAAAATGTTTGAAACCCAGGTCTTTGGCAGAAAATATATAAGATATATGTGGAACATCTTCAAGTAATACCAATTACATCAGATGCAAAGAGAATATTGGTGATATGACAAAATGATATAGGAGCTAACTTGAAGGGAATAGGGCTTGGTAAAATCTGGAACATTTTAAATAAATAGATAAAGTAAAAAATAATGATAATAATGAGTTATAAATACTTGAGAAAAATAAGAGTGTGTAAGTTAACTGCATAAAATATGGGTAAATAGGAAAAGTTCTATACAGTAGAATTCTAGGAATTGGAAAATCATCAATGGAATAGAAGTAGTGGCTAAAATTTTGGTGAGGACCCGAATAGTTCCATAGACAAAGAGTGTCTCATCACAAATTATACTCACAATATGCACATTTATCTTATGTATTAATTTCAAAAAAGAAAACAGTAACTTTATGATGGGAAAAACCTAATGAATGTAGCTGATCAAATGTTCGGTCTTGTGCCCCAAAGAGAGCATCACATCTGCTTTATTTTGGACAGAGATAGAGAATCTAAATCTAATCACGAGGAAATATTAGACTATCAAAACAATGTTTTATGACATAAACTCTTCAAAATGTCAAGGTCAAAAAAATCAAAGAATTCAGAGAATATCTTCCACATTAAATAATTTAAAAATATGTAACAATCTGTCATATCAGATTATACCTTGTCTGGGAAACATTGATAAAATTGCATTTCTGCATCAATTCAAAAAATTTGAATGTCAGCTCTGGATTAAATAATAGTATTGTAATATTGTGTAATTCTATGGTTTTGATTATATCCCCATTGTTTAATAGAATATCTTTGCTTTTCAGAATACACACTAAAATCTTTAGTCTAACAAAGAACAGTGTCTCAAACTATTTCAAAAGGTATATATGTATAAGTGGAGAAGAAATAAAGGTAATAGATTTGGATAAAAGGTTTATTGAACTCTTAGAAAAATATCTTGTGACTTTTCCATAAATAGAAATAATATTAAAATAAAAATGGTCAAGTAAAATACCTCCATCACTGGAAGATTCACAGATTATCTTGTTAAGTATAATATTATCACTGCAAACACTATTTAGAAAGAGATATCAAAGACTATTAAAAAGTGAACTGAAAATTGTGTGTAATTTCTGCTGAGATGTTTTTAACAGTATAGAATATATACACTTTATTTCATGAATTATGTTTTTATTTTATTCAAAAGTTTGTATTAAAGAGGAGATTCTTTCATCACTTACATCTTGTTTCCCCTGTTATTCTGTCTGTGACATAGTTACTTTTCATGGACAATGTCTCAAGTTTATATTGAAAATTTAGAAACTGTGATTCAGTACCTGTTAGATTTTCTTTTTTATCATTTCTAAAGTCAGATTATTTATTATACTATTTTTCAACTTATCTTGTATTTCATTGTATTAACTTTGCTATTTGGTATTTTATTCCTAATACAATATACTGTTTGATGATAAAATGTTCTTCAACAATTCAAGTTTTCTTCAAACACTCAAGAGGTCAGAGGAGAACACATGGGTTGAACAAGTTGTAGCTGAAGAGAACTTTGAAATGACCTATTCTTTCAATTTCACAATTCTCTTTCTAGACCATAACTTCCTTTGAACTAAATAATGCATTGTTTATTAAGTACAGTCATTCATAAAACCAACATACAATGTTGTGCTTATTTCATTAAAGGTTAATATGGCATGGTGTATGGGCTCAGGGGAGAAAATTCATAAAAAATAATATTAATAGCTTGGAATATAGAATTTAGCAGATTAAATATAGTCATGTCTTTTAAAACAAAATCTTATTGTTAAGTGAAGTAAAGGACATTTCAAAACAACCATTTTTGTCCTTCATTAACTTATTTTTCTGTAGTATTCAAAATGGTAATTAGGCACAGGAATTCATTTTAATTACTGTAAAACTTAAAATCATCTATGTCACAGGTCAGACTCTAAAACAATTATCAAGGATAGTATCCAAAATATATGACACAAATATATAGACCATTAGCCCTGTCACTTAATCATATCTGGATGTGGAAATTCATAAAATACATTATTCTTCTTGACTCTATGGGCTATCAGGATACATCTTTGTACTTTATTTTCTATACCTAACTCAATTAAATATTACTGGTATGTACCTGATATGTTTCCTTTTTAGGTTACAATTTTATACTATTTTTGCACAAAAGTAACAGTAGTTAAATTTCCACCTCTCACAAATTATGCTTCTGATGATCACTCTGACCTTGACTTCATTAATTGAAGAGCTAATCAGCCTACATTTTAAGCTATCTTCAATTATACAAGATATAAATTATTTCTATGTTGGATTTGGTTTTATTTTTATTTAAATTATGTTTAAGTGGTGAAAGTAACACATTTTTCACAGGAAATCAATACCTAATATTTCACCAATTTATGATTATTTTCTAAATCATATTAATGGTACTCTTGTGAATATAGTTTATATTATTAACATCTTACTTTGTTTCATATTTACATGCTTATGTTAATTATTTTACCTGTGTATGATGAGATTTAAGGACTAGATTATTTTAAACAGGACTCATATTTTTCCCAACTTTCACCCTCTTCCTTCTGTAGTTAATATACTGCACTCTCCCTAAATTAATAACATTCAAATAGGAAGTTACTATTTCATCCCAAGCTATTTGTTACAAGATTGGGATGTGTAAGGATATCATAGTCAATGTTCAGAAGAGAGTAAGTTTTGATGTATGAAATTCAAAAAAATGGTCTAGTAACAAAGGTGTATTTGGAATGTTCCTGACTTAAGAAAAATAGCCCCAGTTACCACTGTCTTTATTCCATTCAAATATGTAGTGTTAGGGAGTAAATCATGGATTCATATATTTTGTTGGGAAACAGGTGCTATATTTCCATTTGGTGATATTTCTATCACAGAGGGTTTAATGTCATTGTACCAGAAGTTCATGTTAGTTATCCTAGAATAATAGGGAGTAAAGAAGTGGGTAATGACTATTAATTGAGCACTTACATGCAGTATATTTTTGCTAAGTGCTTGCCAAGTACCATAAAGTGTATATTAGGTATATAATGTTTGATTTACAAGCTCAAGTTTCAACAATAGGATACTTTCCATGCAAACTTTTTGAAATAATTGTAAGCATGTAACTTACAATAGTTTATAATATATAACTAAATATAAACTAGATGCTATTAATACCTTCATTTTGAAGATGAGGAAACAAAATTGCAGAAAGCATTTGTGAGGAAAAATTGAAGCCAGAAATCTGTCTCCAGATCTCATACACTTAATTTCTACCTTCTAATACCATACAAAACTAGATGGGGGAGTCAATAAATGGACAGATAGTCCTGAATATATAATTACAGGCATATAATGTGTCTTTGGGACATCAAATATAATTCACTAGAGCTCTGTAGGTATTTATTGACTACTTACTATGTACAGTGGAATGTTCCCCCAAAAGAAAAAAATCTTTGAGAGTTACCTCACATATTTAAATTCAAATCAATTAACATATAATGAGAGCTTATCCAATAATATTGTCATTCCAATTGATACAGAGGTCTTTGTCTGGTAGAGGAGTTTATAAAATAGTTGGAAGTTTACAACTATATATCTGTTATGCATTGTAGGACAGACAGTTAAGGACATATGATCAAGAATACCACTTCTGTTGATTCTTGAAAAAAATGTAGCTAAACAGACATGAGGGAAATTCAGACATCAAAAAAGCACATGAAAAGGCATGGAAATATCAATTATTATAATATGCTTGGGGCAAATAGACAATATATTATCAATAGAGTAGGGTGTTGGATAATAGGGTCTGAGTGATTATCAAGTGATCACAACAGCAGACAGGAGCCAGACATAACAAGTACAAATGATTCATGGTATCATTAGGTATCACTCCTCAGAAGCAATATTTTCTCAGAACACCATTGGCTGATATATGTTGATCAGCAGAGATTAAAAGAATTGACTAGTAGGTCATATCCATCCAGGTACTAAAAACTCAATTGGGTCTGCATGTTCTGCTCATTAACTTTAGAAAACTCAACTTTTTAAGAACATGAAAGGAATTTCCACTGGTACCCTATCTGTGAATGACTCTAGTGCTACTATTCTTCCATTATTCATCCAACAGGGCAAAATTGCTTGATGTCCAGACCAGAGGCACTGATGATGCTTTAATCTAATTTCAGTCATGTTTCTCCATGAGCCGTTGGCACCAAAACTGTTTCTTTGGTTTCTTTTTCTTTCTATTGTTATTCTCTTTGGGGCTTACAGTTATGACCCTAAACTGCCTTGTCATTTTGTGGGTTACACACATGTCTTGGTAGACAAATGCATAACTCCAAACTTTTATTACACATCATCAGTCACTTGATAAGAACCCTGCAATTTCTTTTTGGAAATCACTAGGCTTACTGTTTTCAATAACAAAGAAACTTTTTGATATTGAATCAACACATTTCTTCATATTTCTTCAGCATTTCAGTTTCACCTGCTATCATCGGTCCTACTCTAGTGCATGAGCCTTATGTCTTTTCTTTGATTTACTTTTGTTTATAATATAAATTATGATGTCTCATATTAAATACAAGATTAGAAAAACAGCACCATCTTAATTGTCTGAACTTTGCAATCTCAGTGACATTTTTCAGTGGTAAAACTGCACAACCCTCCACCAATCAAGACATGGATGGAGCCCAGTGCAACGGTGTAATTGTAATTACACCTGTGATCCCAGCAGCTCAGGAGGCTGAGGTAGGAGGATAATGAGTTCAAAGCCAGTCTCAGTACATACAAAGTGTTAAACAACTCAGTGAGACTCTGTCTCTAAAGAAAATGCAAAAATAAGGCTGGGGATGTAGCTCAGTGGTCAAGTGCCCCCCTCCAAAAACAAGAAAATATGGATGGGGTTTTCCTAGGACAGATTTCATGACTGGAGCACACAGAATATTACTAGGAGATGTTGCCTGCCACAAAAACAGGTTAAAATCTGCTTATGCAAAAAAAAAAAAAATCTGGTAATGACCTGCTGAGGTATTTAATCTTTTAAATAAATACAGATTTAAAAATTCCTTATATAAATACAAGAAGCTAGAAACTGTTGTCCTCAACTCTTGTCAAAAGGATACAACATTTAACACTTATCAAGAGTCACATGGCAGAATAGAAGTGATGGAAATAGCTATATTATTTATTTTATCTTAGTTTATATTACATTTTACTCTCCTCAGTATACTCTGTGCACAATATACATAGTTAGTATGTTTAAGAAGTTTTAAAACATGACAGTGCTTCATTTCTTAGTGTGTTTTATAAAGCTTGCACTTCTAGCCACCTCATAGCTCAACCAGAAAGGAAAAAGCCTACCAGACGGACACATAAATCACATTTCCAGAAATTTGGTGGTAAAGACTCCAAGAAGTAAATTGCCTTAAATTTATAAGTAAATTATATACTGATCCCATACAGAAGAAAAGTATAAAATCAGCAAAATAAAACAGTGTGGCTCCAAGGAGCCTTAATTAGGTAGGATTCCAAAAAAGCATGTAAATTAAGCAGCAGAAGTAGCATATGAGGAAGAATGAAGCAGAGAAAGAAACATGCTAGTCTGTGCTTTCCAAGTTTTCTCCATTAAGAATAAATAATAAAATAAAATTAACTTTCACTGTAATTTTATATTTAAAGGAAAGATTTATGTGAAGATAGTACAGAGAGTCCCCATAAACTCAATATCCAACAACCCCTATTGTTAACAACTTACATTAGTATAGTATATTTGTCATGACTAATGAACCATCATTGGTACATCATTGTTAACTTTACTCAAAATTCTTTAGTTTTTACATAATATCCTTCTCATGTTCCAGGATCCCTGTTAGGATACTACATTATATTTCATTGTTATAGTTCTTTGGGCTCCTCCGGGCTGCAAATATTTCCCATTTTTCTTTTCAACGACCTTGATAATTTTGAGGAGTATTGTTCAAGTATTTTATATAATGTTCCTAAGCTGGGATTTGGCAGACTCTTTCATGGTTAAACATGGTTTATGGGTTTGCGGGAGAAAGACTACAGAGGTAAAGTGCCATTCTATCACTGAGACTTCAAGAAGGCATTAAGCTATATTCTAACAATGAGAATTACCACTGCTGCTGCTCCCTTGGTCACCTTGCTTTCACAATTCTTCAGTAAATTGTTATTTAGTCGGGTTTTTCACTGCTGTGACCAAAAGACCCACCAAGAACAATTTTAGAGAATAAAAGTTTATTTTGGGGCTCATTGTTTCAGAGGTCTCAGTCCATAGCCAGCTCCATTTCTTAGGGCAAAGGTGATGCAGAACATCACAGTAGAAGGGTGTGGTAGAGGGAAGTGGCTCACAGGAGATTCAGAAAGCAGAGAGAAACTCCACTTACCACATACAAATTATATTCCCTAAAAGCATGCCCCCAATGACCCACCTTCTCTAGCTACATACTGCCTACCTTCAGTTACCACTTAGTTAATCTCTGGAGATTAATTCTCTGATTGGGTGAGTCAATGCAATCATTTTACCTCTGAATGCTCTTGCGTTGTCTCACACATGAGGTTTGAGGGACACTTCACATCCAATCCATAACAGGTAGAGTTAGTTTTATTTAGTGTGTTATAGTATCTCTGAGGACTGTATTCCTCTAGAAACAATACTGAACACCTTTTCATATGCTATATTCTACCAGCATATCTTCTTTAGTGAATTCTTTGTTCAGACCTTGTGCCCATTTTTTTTGAAGTAGGTTATTTGATTTCTTACTATTTAGTTGTAAGTGTTCTTTGTATATTTGATACAAATCCTTTATTTCTTATGTGATTTACAAATATATTTTCTCAATAAATACCTTGATTGGGCTGTGCTGAATGTTTTCTATAGTTTTCTGTAGCTGTGGAAACCAGAAGCTTTGACTTCCTTCAGTGTCCTTGTTTTGACTTCAGACTTGTTTTGGGCTTCCATAAGTACTCCTCTTCAGGGAGAGTTTTTATCTTGCTGCCATTTCAGCCATATACAGTGTTAATTTGCTGAAACCTGATTGGTATGGTAGTAAAGTATTGTGGAAAAGATTTGTATAATCTTATGATTAACTGTCAATCTTTTGGGAGGTCTGCGTCTCTTGTGTGTAACTTTTAACAAATGTTATCCAGAGGTATTACTTTTTCCCGCTTCTATGTGAGAAAGGAAGAATAGAAGGAAAAGATTTGTGAGGAATGACCTTCTACCAGCTGGGATATGATGCTGCTAAAATATTTTCCTCCGGAGAGTAGGACCTTGTTATGGAGAACATTCTGGGCATATTTAACAAAGATTATTTATTCTCCCTGCCAGATACACAGGGGGATGTTTCTCTGACTTTCACCATAAGAAAGTGGTGGAATCCTGGAAGTAAGTGCTTTCTATCAAGTTTGCAGCCATCAGGAGTATCTCACATTCAGAATCCATCAATTTGTTGAAATTATTATTTAAGTGCCCCTATCAGGTTATACCCCAGTGGCTTCTGTTCCAAGAAAATAGACCTCACCTGACTCTGGATCTACCTCTTCAGGTTCTAGAGTGTCAGTTTTCCCTGCAATATTAGTTACTGATAAATCTAACAAGATTATTGATTTTCAATGTATTCAGCTTTTTCTTATTGTAAGAGAAAGAATTATGACTTCTAATACCTTTACATTATTAGAGCTGACACTGGTAGTAATGTCCTTTTTAATTAGAAAAATGTAGAATTTAATAAGTTTCAAGAGTTTTGAGAATCCTATATAATGCTGAAATAAAAATTTGAAGCTAAATGAAATCTTAAAGTTAACAACAAAGAATATTTGAGCTAAAAGACTATAAGAAATAGACAAGTTTATGGCCTAGGGAAGTGATGTAAATGAGCCTTGACAGAGGGAAAGAAGATATATTAATTTTTGTATAGTTTCTATTTATGTCATCATAAAGAATCATATTCAACTTTGAAACAGCAGAAATAGAAAATTCTTAGCTAGAATCTGAATTTTAAAAGAATAAGTAAATATGAAAATACCCAACTATTTTGAAGAAGTTTAGTTCCAACCTTAAATCAATCATTATGAGAATTCAGAGTTGATAAATTAAAAATTTGAACTATAGAAGCATTTCAAAATCCAAATAAGTTAAACAAAGTAAATTTATGAATTTATAAGTAATAAATTTGGACCTGATTTACCCCAAGTAATTGATTATTAATTAACAACTTATAAGTTAGTAACCTGCAGAATCTTTATGAGTGTGTCCTGAACAAACCATGCTGAATAAATTTGGCTTTACTTTTAAGAGAATTATTTGTCTCATAGAGAAGAAAAATATTATAAGCAGTATGAAGATATTCTTGACTACAAAATGAATAAATATCTGCATTATAGTAAAACTGATGGCTATATAATGATTTGCACAGAAAGTCCCACATGGTATTGAATGTTATAGGCATATCAGTTAATCAGGAGGTCTCCATAAAGATATAGAGACATGATGGTACTAGGCTAGTTTCTTTGCATTGAACTAATTGTCATTGTTTGTCAATAAATAATTACAAAAATGACATTTAATAAGCAGCACTCAAATCACAGATACTAAAGGTAATCAGATTATACACTCATTTCTAACTATGTCATCTCTTACATAATGCGTGATAATCAGGAGCTAAATCACTCAGGATAAATAATTCTTTAATGAGGGAAGAGAAAGCATAAATATAATGGGTTAGTCTTGACTTATTAGAAAAGATTCTAGAAAACAAAAGACAGGAAAATCTTAAAAATGACTAGGGGAAAAAACATAATAACTTCAAAGAGCAATAATAAGATTGACAGCCAATTTTCCATATCATTGATGAACAGCATAAGAAATTGATATGGCAACTTTAAAGCCTTGAAAGAAAATAAAGGAAAACATTAAAATACACACACATACTTACACATATATATTTCAAAAATCAGTTATTTCTATATGAAGACATTTCCTGATAAGTAATCATGTCTTTCAGACATTAAAAAAGAAATAGAGGTTGGATGGTTGGTGGGTACAAGAGTGGGCTCACAAGAGGTTCTCCCAAGCCCAGAGTTTTATCTTGAGGGCATAAGCAGGACACTTTCTGACCATGGCTCCCCAGCCCTCACCTGGCTTACAGGGCCTGGGTTACCACCAGCAGTGTGATGCTTCTTCAACCCCAAGGCATGGCTAAAGAATTGGCAGTCCTATCTGACCTCATGGCTGTTACACTTATTTTCTTTGTCAAAAAAAAAAAAAACAACACATAAAACCCTTGAGACTCATGTACTGCATTGTGAAAAAAATATATATATACCTAATATTCCTTCCCAAGACTATACTTCATAAAGTGTTATTTAAAAGAAGAAAAATATTACAAATTGGTGTTTCTGTGCATGTTGTTATAGGAATATGTTTTTAATGAATGTGCAGTAAGAAAGTATTATTTTAAAAAATATTAAATAGAATTTCTCAAGCCCAAGGAGAAAGATGAAATTTCTATCAACTGCTGGTGGGAATATAACTATATAACAATTTTGGGAAAATGTGTGGCATCATCTAAGGCTGAATTCATGACTACAAACATATTTTACAGTTCTAGGTAAGCACTCAAGAGAAATGCATACTTCTTAGTAGGTTTGCCAAAATATAAGAATATTCATGGTGCCTTTATTTGAAATAGTCAATAATATCAAATCATCCAAGTATTCATGATTAGAGAAACTGGCAAACGAATTATAAGGTAATTATACAATAGAATGCCATTCAGAGATGGAACCAATGAATCTCTCCTATCTTCAGCATCAATGATGATCTCAGAGCATGTTGATCTAAAGACACCAGGTACAGAACAGACTCTTCAGGTTTTTATTTATAAGTGTTGAAAAACATTAGGAAGAAGTTAATCTTTTCATAAAACTCAGAATAATGCAGGAGTAGAAACTCTTGATGGCATCTTACATTTTCAGTGTCCCTGAGTTCTCTCATGCTAACAGCCTTCTCTCTTGTCTGAAGTCTCTGATCATTACCAGGGTAGGTTTTTCTGTCTCACTTAAAACCAAACTAGAGTAGTGCAGATAACTCTCCTGAGAAACTCAGCAAATGAAATGGAAGACAGTAGGTAAATAGAGTCTTCCCATCCTCCAGTGACCATTTCTGGGGAACATTTCTCATTGTTACTTAGGGTGTTTTGGGCAGAAATGAAAACCGGTTGCTCACAGCACTAACACACACTATAAAATTTTATGAATCTCTTTCATGGCTCTCTCTTCTACACTTACTTGTGAGCTGTGGAATCTTCTCTTGAACCTGCACCCAATCCTCATCTTATGGTTTATTTCTAAAGTAAGCTAAGAGATCACGTTTGCAGTTGGTGATACCTAGGATGGGAAAAGAGGAAAACGTCAGAGCATTTTGTCTTAATCTGTGTAGTTAAGCTTATGTGTTCACTTTGCAAAACTTCACTGAATGTGTATATCATTTGTTCACTCCCTTTATATTTGATGTAACAAAAATATTTTACACAAAGCAGTAAATGTATATTCAAGAATATAATGAGAAATACTACATTTAAATTATTATAAGCAATTATACTGGGTGATTTTTATATAATAATTTTGTTAGAGAATATTAAACCGACTTGAAAAACAGCAAATGTTTTTATTTTGTCTTTTCCCAAATTTAAATTAAATATTTGTGTCTATTTTTGTTAAATTAATGAATTTAATTCCATCAAATAATTGAAAATTATATTATGCACATACATATATATACACATTTCCAACTATGGTTACCTATAGATAAGAAGTGAAATAGCTATAGGACTTACATTTTATATCCACAGTATTCATTTCAGGTTATATCAAATTTTTTTTTTTTTTTTTTTTTTTTGGTGGTGCTGGGGATTGAACCCAGGGCCTTGTCCATACAAGGCAAGTACTCTACCAACCAAGCTATATCCCCAGCCCAATATCAAATATTTAATACCAGCTATTCTCTGGGATTTGTTAGCATATCTTTTAAAACTTGCCTGCGGCAGTTACAAGAAGGAATGTAAAAAGAGGTTTTGATTATCGTTTTGGATTGTCAACCTTGACAGTTTGGGTGGGATTTATAGGCATGAAGAAAGAATATACAGGCACTCACACAAGTATACCTTTATCCTATTCTGAGAAAGATTCTCTCCCAAAATAACCAAAGACCTTGTTATTTGTCAGGAAAATTACAGAGTGGAGGTCTTTGAGAGTAACCTGGGGTATGGGTCTGGAAACAAGAATCTAGTAGTGATCAGTTTGGATGTATAAGCACTTACAGGAGATTTTTGTTTTGTTTAGTTTTATTTTGTAACTATAATCAGGAAAAACATGGCACTTTCATCTCTTACTTTTTTATTCAGAAATGCATAAGGAGTTTAAATTCAAACAAAAAAATTAATATGTCACTTTTTGCTAATGAAAAAATAAAAACAAAGTCACTAATTTATTATTCGGATATAAAGCAGAGGACAGTCTTTCAAAATGCAGATAGTTTAGAAAAGTTACTCAGGGCTAATATCCCCTCTAAGAAAGGACCTGAAAGAAATAGAACTATGAACTTTATGACTACAGAAATTCAGTGGTGTCCTTGAAAAGATGTAGTTTGTATTACCTTACCTAACGCCTCCCCAACACTTTAATCATTCATTCATTCATGTGAGACTTCCACAGGATTGCCTGTTGAAATAGCCATCTTGTTTTCATGGGGGTCCTTTTCTGACTAAGCTCTTCTCTGCTCTTATTCTAAAGCAGAATAAAATATATTCATAACAGAACGATGGTGCCAGAGTAATAGAACTGAAGAATGCTGCATTCAGATTTTTTTCTTAAACTCTTTCACAATTTGATTGGAAGCTGAATTTCAAGATTCTTTATTACTAACACCCATGCATCATAATTGCTGAGGCATATTATCATCCATCCTTAAATTGAGTCTGCATATAGCTTTACCCTGAAATCTGTATGTCTTTGTGAAGCATACATTTTTTTTAATTAAGTCCTTTTATGACAGTGGTGCCAGCTACTGCTTCTATCGCTAAATGCCTGTCAGCATTTCCATTATAAACCTTATTTTCAGGGGATTTATAACCTAGCCATTTTAATTCACATTCGACTGAAAGTTGCCATCGAAATTCTCAACATACAGTAGGTGCTGTTTTCTTTTATCATCAAATTTTATTTGAATCTGTTTGTCTGCCTGGGATGTACCAATGTATAAAACCATAACACACTGAAATAGAAGAAAAGTAGGGATTTTGGTAGCTGCTTTCTGAAGTACAAATATACACAGAAAAAAAAATTAGAAAGGAGTTGTAAAAATTGCCAGATTTGTGGCAAGCAAAATTCTTAATGGATAATTTTAAATCATTATTATTTAGAGTACACTACATATCCTATACTCATACTTTGTAAAAATATATTTTCCTGTGAAAACCAATTCACATCATGAAAAAGTTACGGCCAATTTAGCATACTACTCTGTTTACCATGTCGAGTTTATTGATATCATGAAAGTCATATCCCTTTTGTACTAAAATAAAAATCATTTTGTTAAAATCATTTGTTCTTTCCAGATATACATAACAGTAGAGTGTATTTTGACATATTATACATACATAGAATGATAACAACTTGTTCCAGTTAAGTTACCATTATTGTGGTTATATATGATGTGGATTTAGATGAGTTTTGTATTCATATACAAGGATAGGAAAGTTATGTTTGATTCATTCTGCTATCTTTCTTCTATTCCCATTCCTTATCCATTTCCTTCCTTCCCTTTATCTAGTCCAAGGAACTTCTAATCTTCCCCTCCCTTGTTATGGGTTACCATCCACATATCAGAGAGAACACTTTTACTTCATAGAAATAGAAAAAGCGGTTATGAAATTCATTTGGAAAAATAAGAGGCCCAGAATAGCCAAAGTAATCCTTCACAAGAAAAGTGACATAAGAAGCAGCACAATACCAGGACTTAAATTATATTACAGAGCTATAATAAAAAAACAGCATGGTATTGGCAACAGAACACACATGAAGACCAATGGTACAAAATAGAAGACAGAGAGTAATACCCACATAAGTACATTTATCTCATATTAGACAAAGGCACCATAAACATTCATTGGAGGAAAGATAGCCTCTTTAACAAATGGTGCTGGGAAAACTGGAAATCCATATGTAGTAGAATGAAATTTAACCTCTATCTTTCAACCTGCACAAAAATTCTTAATGTGCAAATTTGGTATCTGTTTTACTTTTTAAACAGAAATACTATCTTTAAGTTAGTTCTTCATGAAGGAAATCATGCTTTTTAAAAACTATACAATGTTTTAATGTCACTTGGCTTCTTTGCCTTTATTGTAACTGTATAATGGCTATTTTTAAGCACTATAAAAAATTCAGATACTTCATAAGCACAAAAAGAACACTATAACCTCAGGTCTTATTTGAAAGGCAAGAAAATGTAATAAGCAGACAATTTAAATAAGTTACAATAATGGAAACACTATTGATGTAACAAAGTTATAATATAATAAGAAGATGGGAGAGTTAGAGTATACTCAGAGAAGTCCATAGTTAAAGGCTAACAAATAATAATCTGAAAAAAACCAAGATATGTCCATGTTTATGTGGGGCATCTTTTTATCTTCTTTTCTAGCTTATCCTTTTACGTTTAAGTGCCAATGCTTCCTTACACTCTGTACTCTCAGGCAATTGTTATGCTCAGATTGGAAATGTGGAGTAGAATCGGCTTTATTGCAAAAAAGTGCTCCAGAATACTGATTTTATTTCTCCCTTCTTTTCCTTTCTTTCTCAGTCCTCTCTTCTGACTTTCCTTTTTCCTTTTCTTCTCTTCTTCCACCTCCTCTTTATCCAGTTTCTTTCTAGACCTCCTTCTCCACTTGTTTTTCTTTCCTGATAAGAATATGGCTGCAAAGACTTCAGTGCTAAGGCTAGAGGTATGACTCATTGATAGGCCTAGCAAGCACAAGGCCCTGGGTTTGAGTCCCAGAAAAAACTTCAATTAGGTTTCTATTAGCTATATATTGGGAGGAAGCTATATAATAAAGATTTATTCTTACCAAGTTTGACTAAAAGTTCTTCAACTTTATAAGTTACATTTGCATTTTCCAGCATGGACTCCTACTTGTTAATTCCCAAAGATCTCCCATTGTTTAGATTTGTGGTGGCATATAAAAACTATCATTAAATCCTATGTGTTTTTAGGAACATTAGTACAGATTAACTTGTAAGACAATATTCCTTTGGCTATAAGTGAAAAACAAAAGCTAGCTTAAGGAAATTATAAAAGTTGAACAGTCCATGCAACCCTAGCTGGATTAAATAGCTCAGAAACATAACAGGGCTATGTATGTAATGCAAATCAAAACCATAATGAGATATCACCTGACAACCATTAAGATGGCTAATATGTAAACAAACACCACAAAATGGCAAGTGTTATGGGGATGTGGATAAAAAGGAACCCTTGCTTACTATGGATGGAGTGTCAGAATTGTGCAAACATAGTAAATGGTATGATAGTTCCTCAAAAAAATGAAACTAGAGCTATTAGAGTGATTATATGATCCAAAATTCCTTCTTCTCAATATAGAAAGAAATAGCTGGTTGCTATGGGGCACACCTGTGATCCCAGCATCTTGGGAGGCTGAGACAGGAGGATTGCAAGCTCAAGGCCAGATTCAGCAATTTAGTGAGGCCCTAAGGAACTGATCAAGATCCTTTCCAAAATAAAAAATAAAAATAAAAATGGTTGGGGATGTATTTCATGGTAGTGTGTCCCTGGATTTAATCCTTAGTACCAAAAAACGAACAAAAGAAATGAACACAGGGTCTTCAAGAGATACATGCACATATAAGAGGAAGTGAGGGGAAAGGGAAAAAAAACAAGGGGGAGAAATGAATTACAGTAGATGGGGTAGAGAGAGAAGATGGGAGGGGAGGGGAGGGGAGAGGGGATAGTAGAGGATAGGAAAGGCAGCAGAACACATCAGACACTAGTATGGCAGTATGTAAAAAAGTGGATGTGTAACTGATGTGATTCTGCAATCTGTATACGGGGTAAAAATGGGAGTTCATAACCCACTTGAATCAAATGTATGAAATATAATGTATCAAGAATTATGTAATGTTTTAAACAACCAATAATAAATATATATATATATAGTTGTAGATGAAAAAAAAAAGATACATGCACACCCAAGTTTATAGTAGCATTGTTCATAACAGCTGAGAGGCAGATATATCCTAAGCTGTGATTGCTTATGCTTTTGATGGCCTCCTAATTCATCCTTTCCAAAATGGTGGATTTGCTAATTGTTCTTAGTTCTAACTGGTGTTTCAAGACAATGCATACATATTCAACAAATCATTTCAAGTGCATATTTGTGTCAGATGCTATGCTGAGAGCTAAGCATTAGGAAATTGGTGGTAAAAGGAATAGGCATGAGAAGTATATTTTATTGCAATGTAAATAAATAGCTGTAGAACAACATCATTAAAATTCTTCAATAGAAATATGAACAGAAACTGGGCCTGGGGTTGTGGCTCAACAGTAGAGTACTTGCCTATCATTAATCCTCAGCACCACATTAAAAATAAATAAAGAAAGAAAGAAAGAAATGTATCGTGTGTCTATATGTATATATGAACAGAAGGTTATAAGATCACACAGGAGGGATTCCTCACTCACTTGGGAAATGAAGAATTTGAAGACGATGGAGGAAGACAACTGGGCAAGAGATTTGAACTGAATCTCCATATATAAGACTTAGAAAGGAAGTTCCAAATTAGGTAAGATGGAAAGTCTGAAAGGATGTTTAAAAGAAGGAGACATTCCATGTTCCAGGCAGGTGTCCAGGCTGATGAGATGAGCTGGGTTCAAAGGAGCTGGCTGCAGCAATAAATTGATTAAACAGCAAAAAAAAAAAAAAACCCTCGCAAAACAAGAAATGAGTTTTGAGGGTATGACTGCTCAGTGACCTTGAGGGTCAGCTCCATGCTGGATAGTGCTAGAAGGAGCAAGACAGAGAGCACACCTGGAACCTCCCTATTCACTGGGGAAAACACATCTGATAGAATATTCCACCCAAATAAAGCAAAGAATAGAGGTTTTTTTAAGAGAGAGAGAATTTTTTAATATTTATTTTTTAGTTTTTCGGTGGACACGACATCTTTATTTTATTTTATGTGGTGCTGAGGATCGAACCCAGTGCCCCACGCATGCCAGGTGAGCACGCTACCGCTTGAGCCACATCCCCAGCCCAAGAATAGAGTTTTGAAAGGTGGAGTCTTCTCCCTCCTTTTCCCTCCCACCCCTCTTCCCTATCTAGATGTAATCTTCTTCCCATGTTCTTCCTCCCTACCCCATTTTGAGTCATCCCCCTTATATCAGAGAAGACATTCGGCATTTGTTTTTGGGGGGATTGGCTAACTTCACATACCAAAATCTGCTCTGATGCCATCCATTTCCCTGCAAATGCCATGATCTTATTATTTTTTGGTACTGAGCAATATTCCATTGTGTGTAAATGCCACATTCTTTTTTATCCATTCATCCATTGAAGGGCATCTAGGTTGGATCCACAGTCTAGCTATTGTGATTTGTGCTGCTATAAACATTGATGTGGCTGTGTCCCTGTAATATGCTGTTTTTAGGTCTGAGAAGAGGAATAGCTGGGTCAAATGGTGGTTTCATTCCCAGCTTTCCAAGGAATCTTCATACTGCTTTGAAATTGCATTGATGGTGGAAGAAGACCCTCATTGTTATACAAACTACATGTATGAATTTGGTGTCAACATATCTTGTACACAGAGATATGAGAAATTGTGGTTAAAGGTGTATTAAGAATTATAAGGAAACAATAATAATAATAATAATAATAATGGCTCATGTAGAAAAAATAAATATTTTTTTAAAAAAAAGGTGGAGTCTTGCTTGGTGATGTCTTGTGGTCAGCAGATTGATTAACATCTTGGCGAGTCACACCCATCTCAGGTGCTATGTTGGATCACAGGCAGAGCTAGAGGAAAGGCACACTTACATTGCGCAGCCCAATCAGTGCATAATGCCAGACCAGTTCCCTCATATGTTCAAATGTGCATAGCTCACACACAGCCCATGGATGGCTTGTGACACCATATAGTATGTGTAAGAGACGAAGAGGTGAGAGAGCAAAGCATGTTCAAATATCTCTAGCAGCATAGAAGTGGAAAGAATGGGAAATCAGACACAGAGGTCTATTACTACCAGTAAACTAGCATAAATTTTATTCTAAAAGTTATGAAGATTCACTGAAGGAAAAATACATAAGAAATTCCAAATTAAAGATGAATACTTTAAGATTTTAAAGTAACATGGTGAGTTTTCCACTATAGAGAAATTAATCTGCACTTCCATGGAAAAGGCTTTACTGCTGCGTGATTCCAAAGATTGTTCTTCCTCCATATTTGCATCTCTTTTCTTCTGAGCTTTCAGAAAAATTGATAGGTTATCCCCATGTGTTATCTAAGTTGATAACCCTGAAGAAACCACCTTCTCAGTTCACAACAATGTCTCTAAATTCCTAAGAACCTTCCAGAATACAAATAACTATCGCATAACTACACTGAATCTTTTTTGACCTCTTCACAATTAGCATAAACAATAATGTAAGCTCAAATCTAGACTCAGATTCTAACATTTGGTTGTACCTACCCTTGCCTCTAAAATTATAAAACCATGGTCACCAAGCCTTAAAAACAGAGGTTTTAAAACACTAAAGCATTTATAAATTTGATATTCCTCAACATATTTCTGCCCATCTTTTTTCTTTGCATTATGCATTTTGAAGTCTTAAATTTACTTAAGAACATGTTTTGTAGTAGTTTCAAGCTTATTAATTGAACTCCTTAATTTTTTCAGGAAGAGTATTTTCTGTTATACTCTCCCATGAACACACACATTAATATGTACTTAAATTTTTAAAATAGAAATCAGGTGGAAATTTTTCAGTAACATTAAACTTTGATAACTTAATATTTTATATTAAGGGACAGAACTCTACTAAAACTAAAAGAATTAATTTATTGATCCATAGAGAGGTCAGAAGATTCATGAACCAAAAGACTGGTGAAATTATTAAATTGATGTTCTTTATTTGATCTTTCAGAAGCTTTTGATTATTTAATATGTAATAGGATTTATATATGGGCGGATAACTTATTAGTTCTCAAACCTTAAATAGGTTACTCATTGAGCATGGTAGATATAATGTGCTTTTTCATCGATATCTGTACCATAAATCTACAATATTTTACCATTTACTTTGCAATCAGCAAAGCAAGCAAAATACTCATATTATTTTATGTACTCACCATTGGCCTTCCAAGCTAGACAGAGATTGAATGTGTCATTCTATATGAGATTAAATAAAATGTACATAAGTGAATCTCTATGTTAAATGTCTGTGACAGTTACCTTTTCTTAGGTTATTTTAATCTGCATTTAAAACACTTTTTGTTTCACACATTATAATTGTACATACTTATGGGGTATGATGTGTTTATGATGTACATAGTGCATGAAATGGTTAAATAAAGGTAATTGGTGGATTTATCCTATTAAATATTTGTCATGTATATTTGATGAAAACATTCAAAATTTTCTAACCATTTGAAACATGCAATACATTATTATTAATTATAATATTCCTACCACACAACAGTCATATTAGTTTGTGAAATATTACCATTTCTATTGTTTCCCCTTATTTTAATAACTAAGTTTTGTCAAAAATAGAATATCCAGGAAGATGAAAAAGTCTTTTTCTCCTAGTAAAATCACATTGCAAATTAAATAATATTTTTTAAGAAATGCTATTTATAGTGATTTGCTTTGAGTTTTTAATAAAAAATTATCAAAATACTTAATCCTGATTCACTCTTAACATAATTTTTCAATTAAACCACAAGTATCTAAATTGTGAAGTTGATTTATAACTAATAGGAAAAATAGGTGCTTTATTAGAAAAGTAAAAATAAAATTGTGTATAAAGAATTCTACATATTATAATTATATTTGGCCTATTTCACTAATTAAAATTTGACTTCTTGATGGGCTGATATGTCTGCAGGGTGAGTATGAAGAAGGAGTTAGTTGTCTCGCATGTGTGATATGCAGATTTCTTTCACAACCAAAATATATAGGTTTCAGAACTAGTTAAGGAATTTTCATGTGAGTCCTTCTTAATAAGTTTGAAAACAGTTATTCAATATTGAAGTTAAAACTTTAGAAGTTGTCAATTCTTACTCACTATGGGACATATGATTCTTCCTATAATTCAATCCAGAATTATGTTGCCTCATATAAGTTCAAGAATGTGGTGGCAAATGCCAAATAGAAAACAAGTTTGTATAAATATTTATGACCCATACTGTCTCAAGATTTTGAGCCAAAAAGAATATATATTAATCACTTATCAAATATATGATATACAAATATTCTCTCACATTCTGTAGGTTTCCTTCTTACTCTGTTGATAGCGACTTTTGATGCATGAATGTGTCTATTTTTGTTTTTGCTGCCTGAGCCTTTAGTGTCATATCAAAGAAATCACTGCCAAATTTAATTCCATAGAGCTTTCATTTTTGTTTTCTTCTACGGTTTTCATAGTTTTAAGTCTAACACTCAGGTCTTGACCTCCAAGATACATAGAAAATTCCTAAAACTCAACAATGACATGAGCAAAATCAACTCAAAAATAGGCTAAGGACTTATTTCTCCAAAGAAGAGGTACAAATGGCTAATAGACACATGAATAGATAAATGCTCAACATCACTAATCATTAGGGAAATGCAAATCAAAGCTACAGTGAAATACTAGGTTATACCTGTTAGGATGGCTGCTGTTTAAAAAAATAGAAAATAACACATTGTTAAGAATATGTAGAAATTGAAATTCTTGTGGTTTTGGTGTGAGTGGTATTGGTGGGAATGCAAAATGGTACAGTTGTCATGGAAAATAGTATGGTAGTTCCTAAAAAAATTTAAAAAAATAGAATTACCATAAGATATACAATTTCACTTATGGGTATATACCCAGAAGAATTAAAAGAAGGATCTGGAAGAAATACATATACACCCTGTTCATAACAGTGTTAGAGTTACAGCAGCTAAACTGTGGAAGCAATTCTAGTGTCTATTGATGAATGAAAGAATAAGCAAAATGTGTATGTAGATACACATATAATGGGATATTATTCAGCCTCAAGAAGAAAGAAATCTCTGAAACATATGACATCATGGGTGAACCTTGGAGACATTATGTCAATTAACATAAACTAATTACGAAAAAATAAATAGTATATGATTCAACTCATATGAGGTACATAGAGTAGTCACAATCACTGAGATTAAAAAGTAGAATGATGGTAACGAGTAACTGAGTAGAGAGAGGAATGGGTGATATTGTTTAATGCTTATGAAATTTTGGTTTCACAAGATGAAAATATTATGGAGATATTGTGGTGGTGGTTGTGCAAAATGCTGAATACAGTAATACACTGAACAGCACACTTAAAATAATTAAGATGATAAATTTTATGTGCATTTTACCACAATTAAAAAAGCAGATTCAAGTAGAGGAAAGCATATAAATGTATCAACCAGAACGGAAGCTAAATATTAGAAGATTGACCAAAGAGAAAAATTCTTTCACTTGATCTTTCTTGGAACAGAGGCTTTGGACACTGAAGAGGGTGAGGATACAGAAAAGGAGGTCATTTGAGCTGAGAACATAAAAGCATTGAATTGGACAGAGGTACTGAGGTAAATGTGCCTGATGTGGCTAGGGAGCAGCCAACAGTTCTGACTGTCTAGAATATAAGATTAATGAAGAGGTAATGTTAGAAAGGTTATAGAAAGACTATCAGAGAACCCAAGTGGCTTTTTGTTGTTGTTCTTCTTCTTCCTCTTCTTTTGTTTTATTTTATTTTATTTTTTAAATTTTCACTCAGAAATAGAAGTTTGAGCAGGAAATGGGTATCTAAATCTGCAGTTTAAGAATGAACTTTAGGAATCCATGAGAGATGAAGATTGCAGAGGTAATGGGTAAGGACAGTCACCCTCACCCCTGGCCTCATCTTTACATACCTACAAAATGGCATTGTCTACTTCTTGGGCCACAGTAGCATAAGTTGGTGAATTTGAAAGCACTTTTTGAAATATGAAGCACAATATATACACAGGACAACCACAAGATGATTTATCCACTTCACATTTGTATTTAGAATTATGTACAATTGAATATATTTTTGTGTTTACTTTTCAGTTATATATATATACCAGTTGAACTCAGTTATCTTTCTCTTCATGAATGATGTCTATCTATATCATGCCTTGTAATACACATTATATTAGATAAGAGAAGTAGGGTAACATAGAATCTAAACTAAATATACCATGAATACTTTACCCTTGGGAAGCTTCCAATTAAACTGGAATTTGAGCATACTTAAAGGAAGCATGTTAAGGTGGATGCAGCACAGAACTACCAGAAGAGGATGCATGTGCTAAGGGAACTGCAGAGTAGAAAATAGTCAGGTGGCTGTGAGTGTTAAATGAAAGCATTTAGGCAATGAATTATGATAAGTTCAAAATGTAAAAGAGGGTGTGAGGCATGGAATCCTAGAGAGAGCTAAAGAAGGTGCTCCAGGCATTTGTTACAGTCTATTTATTCAGGTTATAGCCATGCTAATGAAGATGCTGTTACCCATAATCACTGCTGTCTGCAGCAGTTCTTGAACAGGGGTGCAGAGAAACCACTGGAGGAGTTCAAACCTTTCACCAGGAGGTTCAACTCAAGAGGTCGAAGACATATGCTCAAGCATATGTATTCTTTTAACCTTTCCAGGTGATTTTGATGTTTTCTGGCCACTGGTTAAATACCACAATAGCAGCGATTACCAAAGTTATTTGCACATTAAAATTACCTGGGAATTTAGACATTTCAAAAACCAGTATAATACCACATACTAACTAAATCACTATATTTGACAAAAGGGAAGGACAGAGCCGTCAATATTTTTGAAGTTCTCCTAGTGATTTCAATGCACAAACAAGTGCATTTAGGAATTGTTGCAATTTCCCTTTTCTCTCAAACAGGCCCCACAAGACAAAGAAGCTCTTCAATGGGTGAAAAACTAACAATGGGCTTTAAAAACTACACATCCTTATTTGATAAGCAAAGGAGCTGGTGTTTTTAAAGGTGTAAACATGCCTCTATCACTATTTCCTTACTTCCATATCACTATCTTGGTTCCTCCAAATGCTAAAAAAGTACTTCTTACATTTTCTTCCCTTCTCTCACATAGTAGTGCTACAGAAATAATTTAGAGGCCCATCTTTCACAAGAGAGATGTTATCCTTCCTCTCTTTATTTTAGGAGAATAATCAGGAAGAGACAAGAAACAGGGAAAAAAAAGGATTTATGGAGTTTTGGGCATCAAAGCCTTAGATGATTCTTGGTGGATATGAAAACGATGTATTATTTAATAAAGGCAAGTTCTCTAACAACTTGCATAAACACCTAACCAGATATGGAGTTGCATGACTCTAGCTACTTTCAGATAAATTAATCACTAAATCTATACTACAAAATTGATGAATTAATATCTTATCTTGAATTTCTGGTATTTCCTATTTGCTTGGGAAATGGAAAGTTTTCCAGGGTTTGCTTCTTCCAGAAAAGTAACCAGAACAAAACTGCATCTTTCTCTCTCTCTTATGTGTGTGTGTGTAAGACTAGTTCCTTTGAAATTTGGGTTTCCTCTGGTGATGAGTTAACCCTAAATTCAGCATGAGGATCACTTAGAATCTAATTTAACTTCTGTTCAGAGGATCTGGGAAGATGCATGAGATGGACTTCTTGAATCTGTTTTGACCCTTTGTTTTGTAATACTGAGAGGCTAATGTTAGTCAAGGAAATAACCAAGGAAGGAAGGGCTATCTTATCCTATACCTCTAGTTCCTAGGCTATCATAAGCTCCTCCATCATCTTGTGGGATGTGAACATTCTTGGGCTCTGGAGACAATTCAACAAGATGGCCTTTACCCTTAGCCTTAAGGCTACCCTCTGGAGTTGTTGCCTCCTATTTAAATGTTTCCAGGACAAGTTTGGAAACCTTAGTTAAAGCCAGGTACCACTGAGGAAAGAAATTTTTCCATTGGGAAGTGACAGGCAAGAAGACTGCTTTCAGTTAAGTCAGAGGTTCTTCATCTACTATTAATGCCCTCTGCTTGGTGGTTAGAGAACTATATGAGACTCTTGGATTATTAGAATAAAGAAACCTAGCAATAAGTGGGTAGAACAGTAGAATCTGTCATACCAGACAATACCAAAGACTGACTCAGCTCTGAGGGATTAGGATGGTAGTTTGGAAATTGAACAATAAGGGATATATTCTTACAACATAAGGTAAACCCTTTATGTGAAGTTCTGCAGGATTTAGAAGGCAACAGAAGAAAGACTTGGAATCAGCATGTCCTCAAATGAGAAAAGCAGTACTTTTAGTTCAATGAACATAAAAAGGTTTTTACTTCTTAAAAGAAAATGTGGATCCCTGGGACTCAGAGACCATAAATGCAAACTTTACTTTTTGAGGAAGAGGTTCAGGCTGACTATGAGAGTCTTGCAAGAGCTGGCTCTCTCCACTGAGTTTATTTAGAGGCTTAATGGAACTCATTCATAAACTTTGCTTAATTGAGGTAGGAATAAGCTTTTGCAGTAGCCCATCCCATTGTCAGGCTAATTAAATGCATAGCTTATTTATCAGATTACCTATTATAATAATACCTATTATAGGGACTTTTGAGGCCAGATCTAGATGCCATCTAAGTTCATTCATTCATTCAATTCCATACTCATTTATTCATTTAACAAATATAAGGTAAACACCTGAAGATGACACTCTGGTTGCTATTCTGTTCTTATTATCTAACTGGATCTTTCTGCTGGGAAGAGAAACTTAATTGGTTTCCTTCACTGACATCAAACCAATTTGAGTTAACAGTTTCTATTATGATGACATAGAGGACAAGAAATATGCATAAAAAGCAAGTGGCCCCTGCTCACAATGGTAACTTAGAGTTTCTTGACTACCTCTGGCACAGGGAGGTTTCATTGTCAAGCAAACGAAGAAAACTAGTATGAATTGATATTCAAGGAATGGAGCAGCGCACAAAAGCAGAGTGTTAGAGAACATTGGCTGTTGGAACAGGCAGAGAAGCAAACAGTTCCATTTACTGAGCAATCACCCGAGAGCAGGGTTCTGATGGTGCAATTAATGGCACAAGAAGCGTCCCTTTAGTTTAGAAACAGTGACTTTGGGAAAAATAGGCCTAGATAGCAGGGTCATCCTGAAGAATTAGAAAACGCAAATACTTAGACATGTTCTGTCAAATATCAATAACTTCAAGGAGAAAGAACAAATTGGGAAAATAAATAGGTAGACACATAGGTTACTTATAAGGTTAGAAAAATCAGGCATATATCAGACTTGCTCATAATGGTATATGTGCAAAGACAACAGAATGCTGCCTGTAGTTTTAAGTTTGATATTATATACAAATGATCTACATCTGGTAGCCTTTTATGTATAAATATAATACAAAGATATTGTTAATGAAATTACATGCTATGTAATTTTGTATGGGAAATAGTTGTAAGTTTAAGATACTATACTCAAACTACTGAAAATATAAATTTAATAATATACATACAAACATTGTGTTCCACAGATACTATATCTATGCATTCTCCTTAAAGTTCTTTCCAATTATCTGACACACATTGCTAGGATAGGGCCTAAGGTCCAACTTTTCTCCCTCTCTGCATAGATGGAGGTTCCTGCTTCTCTCTTTAAGTATCTTTCATTATAGGTTGTCAGATTCAACAGAAAAAAAAAAACAGAAAACCTAGAGGACATATGATTATATTTAATTTCAAATAAGTAACAAATGACATTTTAATATATAATATGTTACATTTGAAACATTTATTCTAAATAAGTACTCATTGTTTATCTGAAATCAAAATTTAACTGAATGACGTGTATTTTATATGGTCATCCTATTTCAAGCACCTCCAGGGCCCAATGTCTGTCTCTTTCTCTTCCACCCCAGATGTCTCTACAGGATACTTAACAAAACTGGCCTAAAGCTACAGGATTTGAAGTGTATCAGGGAGGAAATTGTTTGCAAGCAAATTCTGCCTTCACCCTGTCTTGAAATAGTAAACACAGATCCAGTTTCATGATTAATAAGTAAAAGAAAGTAAAAAACCCAGGTGAAAACCTAAACTATTTGATCAAAAGAGATGCCCTGTCATAATCTTGACATTTTATCATGGAAAATTTCTGTGTGAGAAACATAATATTGGGGGCAGAAAAATTATTCCAAATTTTGTCCTTCGATGCACAGCAAAGTTTTTATTTTAAATAACTAGTGATGGTGGCACATAAATTAAATAAAGTATATATGTTTTTCCAATCATTAACTAAACTATTCACAGTCTCTCTTTGGTGCTGATTTGATCCATGTTTCTCACTTCTTAGCACAAGCTCTCAGTGAGAAATAAACCAGATGCTCTTTTAAAAACATATTACTATAGATCTGTAATTTAAAAATGCAATAGACCATCTTTTTGGAATAGTACTAGAAGGAAAGAATTTTTTTTAAGGAGGAAAATAGGTGAAAGAATCTCAGATCCAGTTTCATTAATGACTTAGAGAATGAGACCTTAGAGGGATTCTTCAGCCAGTGATCAGAATGTCACAACCAAAACAGTTTTGCAAGCCCCTATTCTTGGACTGGTAAATGCAGATGCTGTTCTTGAGGGATTCTGGGTATAAATCTGTCACTATTGCATTACATACAATCCAAAGCACACATTCCCTACCAGTGAGTAAGTAATGTATCTTCCACTTACAGACACAAAGCACTTATTACCGTCTTCCTGCTTGGTTATCCTACCAAGATTCTCCCCTGTGGTCTGATTGTCTTTGAATCAGCAAGTGTCTTCAGGTGTATGTATCTGTTAAACTTTTCTTTATCCTGATGCCTGTTCTTTCCCCAGGCTTTTTCATTGCAATGAGACCACTCTCTACTAAGTTGTTTAAATCACAAAACCTGACAGTCATCCTTGATTCTTCTCTTTGCCTCACCCTTCATACCCAGCCCTTGAACAAGTCCTATCAATTCTGTCTCCAGAATATATATTTGAACTTCTTAACTGTCATATTTCACACCTGACCTATAAAAATGACATTCTGCATGGTCTCTCTGCTTCCGTTCTTGTTCCTCTATTATCCATTTTTTCATATAGCAGCCACAATGAAGCTTTATAAATTTAAATCAAATGTTACTTTCTTGCAGAAAAACTTTCCAGGGTTTCCCTTGTTTTTAGAATAAAATCCAAACTCCTGTCATCTTCATAGCATCTGGGTTCTGAGTGCCTTTCCAAGTTAATTCATGCCCTATTCTTCTGACACATTCCTCCAGTTATATGGGTCTCCTTGCTTAACTTCAAATACAGCAAGCCCTTTCCACAGAGGAACTTTGCACTCACCAATTTCTGTGCATAAAATGTGTTTCTCCAGATTCCTTTCTCTGATTATTAGCTCAAAAATCACCTCTTCTAAGAGGCATTCCTAACCAGCTGCCTTAAATTTCACTCCCACCTCACTGCCTCTTGTTATACACTAGCCCATCACTCCATTTCCCTCACAGCCCTCCACAACCATCTATAATATATGTGTTTATTGCTTTGTTTTATTCATTATTATATTCTCAACTCTTAACATAGTATATATCACAAAATGCATGCCTGATAAATATTTGTTAAATGTATAAACTGTTTAAAGCCTATTGTGCAAACAGGCACCCATTAGAATAACATAGAATTTCTGACTACCACAATGATGATAAAGATATTAATAAGACTAGCTGGAATCTGATTCTCACAAATGTGAAATTATTGAACAAGAGATTTCCCTGATAATTCCAAAATTCATAGTTTTTTTTTTCCTGTGGGACCACAGCTAAGCAACATTTTTGTTTTCTACCAGGAGAAAAGACTGGCAACTGTCAACATTTGTTGTCAGCAGGGTTGGATACAGAAGATCTCCAAAGACCTTACCTATGACTGGAGCTATATTTCTCATTTTGGGTTTACAAGCCACTGAATTGTATTTCATAAGCTTTCTGATTCCTAGAGGCATTTGTAGAAGGCCACAAATTTAAAGTTCTGCAGTTTTGTAGATTTATGTGTAATAAGCTTCTAATTGTAATATTGATTTTTAAATCTCAGTAACTATTTATTTTAGATGCAATGAAGCATTATCATAAAGAACTGAAACTTAGATAACAATGTCTAAATCAATTACAAAGCACATCTTATTATTTGAGATAATTTTACTGCGTTTACCATTTATTAGCCCACAAAATGCAACAGTTCAAGAAGCTGTACCTAGAGAATAGATTATAGTCTATATGTAATTTTGGCTTCAGTTATACACTTAGATTATTTTTTAGAATTCTATATATTTAATAAGTACTTTGATAAATAATATATGTATACACTATATGCATACAATATTCTAAGGAGTTTTTCTTCCTTCTCTTATAATTTGTGGGATTATGGTAACATGATGCATCACATTATGAGTGAAATGAAATTTTACAGGCTAGTAAACCAATAATGTGATTATGGAGAGAACAGAGGAATATGAATGTTTGTGTGTCAAACAGAATGTTGTCCCAATCCCAGTTCTTTCACTTAACCCCTTTTGGCTTCCATTTTTTCATTATTCTAAAATGAGGATAATAATACCTGCATTTAAAAGCTATTATATATGATTTCATATATATATGTATGATTTCATATGTATGAAATATATAAATGTAATTTCATATATGTAATAATATATGTACAATAATTATATATAATATATATTATATATAAACATATATATCTATCTATAATTTATATATTTTAGTGCTGTTCAACAAATTTTTCTCAAGTTTTGTGTCTTAAAACAATGAATGTTTATTACCTCACAGTTCCTGTGAATCAGAAATCTAGGCATGAATCAGTGGATTCTGTCTTCCCCCAAACCTAGAATCAAGACATTTAGGTAGGGCTATGGCTCTCATCTGAACCTCTGCTTTCTCTTATAAACTCATTCAGGTTGTTGCAGAGTAGTTTCTTGTGACTGGGGCACTGATGTGTCTCCTGTATTTATAGGGATCAGGTCCAGCCACACTTCCTCTTCCACAGGCAGTGTTTTGCTTTTGCCTAATCCAGCAGGACAGTGTTTGTTGCTGTTTCTTGTGCCTCTTAAGAAAGCAACTGAATAATTACACCAGGTAATCTCCTTTTTTAGTAACTCAAAGTCAATTGATTAGGAAACTTAACTATATCTACAAAATCTCTTGCACCTTATACTGTAACATGATCATGGGATTGATACACATCATATTCACAGGTCCCATTTAAATTTAAGATAACAATATTATAAAAGTATGAGTTACTGGGAGTTAGCTCCAAATTATTAGGTCCACCATGTGGGAATGAAAACAGCTTTTTAAATGTAAAACTATTTCCCATGCCTTATGAAATGTGAGCACTGAATAAAAAAGCTTTATTAGTATTTTTCATATTTTGCGGGGATTAGCTTGTAGTTTTATGCTATTTGTAACATATAAAAATAATTAAGTACAAAGATAAAGTAAAATTATTCTCATGGATTTTTTTAATTAAACAAGATCAATAAAATTTGTGAAATACCTGTTCTCTTTTACCTCCGTTTTAACTCACTGCTTTTCCACTTGAGCAATTTGCTCATCCATTCCCTAGGGAACTGAGAAAATTGTACTTGTAAGATGTTGCAAAAGGAAACTTCCATAAGCTACATTATTTATTATCAGATCAATGTTCTGGCAGTATTGCTTGTAAGTAGATATACTGATTTATTCTTAAGATCAGTCAGATGAGCTCAGTTTTGCCTTGGGCTACAAGATAAGGAATGCATCTTACTTTTCTAGTGCATTTGAAGTCAAGCCTATTGAAGAAAATATTCACCAGTTGTTAACAAATATTAGTCTATTTCCTTGGATAATATAATTGAACAAAAAACCTAAATGTTTAATTGAAATCATTCAGCATATATCAGCCATGAAATTTTGATAAAGACAAGATCTCTAGGTAAAGATGAAATTGACTAATTCAACATTCAACCTGGTTAATTCTACATCTAGGAAGATGAAAAACCTCTAATCCATAGTTTTTCTCATCAGATGTCCCCCCCTTTTTTTTTTTAGTATCAGCATTTTATTAAACATTAACATGCCAACACTATATGATTATATCTTATAACTTCATAAAAGCACCTAGAGAAGGACTATCAATAATGTTCATAAACAAATATTAAATTAAGATAATTCTGATATGAAGTATAGGAATTTTAGAAAGAAGTTATTTTGTAAGATTATAAATTTAGTTGACCATTGCCTAAAAGCGCCACATCATATTTGGGTGGAAGAGGACAGTGTGTACTCACAGAGTATTGCATCTGGTCCAGGTTACCCTAATGTAATGACTTGCCTAGATTGGAACTCTGCCCTTATCCTTCTAATCACCCGCTTTGGAGACAAGAACCACTGCATCTAGGAGAACCCATTTCTCCAACAGTGCACCAGTCTAATTCTTACTTTTTTTAAAAAAAAATAATAACCTTTATTTGCTTACCAGATTTAGCTTCTAATGAACTTGGCTATTGCTCCTGCGAGTTTTCATTACCTGTTACTTTCTCTACTTTAAACTCATTTAAAACTGTTTTTGTCCCTGTCATTTCCACCCTTCCTCTTAAGAACTAGAGATATTCACTAGACCCAAACACTGAGATACCTATTTCACTGAATTTTGTGGTTCCCTTTTAATTATGTTCTACCAGATAATTTCAAACTATCTTTTTCTGATCTCAAGAAGATGAACAAAATCAAAAACCATTCTGACACCTTTAAAAGGTCAAAGGCAATATTCCCTTCCACTATGTACAAGTAAATTTAAGGTTGTTTTTGTATGTTTTGTTTTTTAGTTCTGGTTCTCTTTGAATTAAACTTGTTCTGCTGCCAGCTGAAGTCAATCAGGCCCTCACGTCTGAGTGAACTCCATACACTCCCCATTCAACAAATACTGAACACCTACTACGTACCATGTAAGAGCACAAGTACCAGAGATTTAGTAGTAACCTTAAAGACAATGTCCTTGGGCTCATAAAGGTCATATTGTAGCCAAAGAAGAAAGATCATAAATAAGTGTATTAGTTAGGGTCAGTTTGGCTGAGTATAGCAGAAAACCCAGATAACACCATTTGGGTCAGATTAGATCTAGTTTCCCTCACATAAATTAAGTCTTGGGACTGGACGTCTGGAACCCATACGGGGAATCTATAATGCCATCAGGAACCCAGAGTTCTCCTACCTTGGGATCTACCATACTTAGCAGGCAGTGGTCAGCTTCCAGAGCACCTCGTATTCCAAAATGACTGCCATGGCTCCATTGAGTTTATCCAAGAAGGAAAAGAAAGAAGGAATGGCAGGAGGGTGCCCCCCAGCTAACTCAGGCCCCTGTAAGGAGCTTTCCCTGAAGCCCGTGCCCACAGGTAACACGTACAACTTACTGACTACTCCTACAACCAAGGGAGACCTGAAGGGAAATGGAATCCCAGTTGGATGTATTTTTGGACCAAAAAAAAAAAAATCAGGTTTTGTGAATAAAGGAGAGATGAGAATACACATTCAGTAGGCATTTAACAGTCCCTGACCTAAGTAAAAGTGGATTTTAGCTGGTAATAAGAACTTTCCAGGGGGAAATGTGATTAAAAACACATGGAACAACTTTATCTAGGGCAGAGAGGGGAGACTTTCTAAGCAGGTGGCACAGGAACGGGAAGAAGTCCTCCAAGGGCAGGTCTGGGGAAGGGCATACTAAGCAGAGAAAACAATGAAAGGCAAGGCCTGAAACAGGAACAAAATTTGTGAAACCAAGTGTCTTGGTCCATTCTGTGTTGCTATAACAAAATCCCTGAGGCAGGATAACTTATGAAGAGATCATTGGGCTCATGATTCTTCGGCTGAAAGATCCGAACAGCATGGCTCCAACAGCCTGGGGAGGGCCTCCCTGCTACATGCAAACATGGCAGAGAAGCAGAAAGAGCCGTCTGCAGAAATGTGGAAGGCATGGGAGGAGCTCACTTTATAACAACCCACTCTTGCAAGATCTAGTCCAGTCACACAAGAGCTGACCTACTCCTGTGAGACACCAGTAATTCATCCCTGATGGTGGAGGCCCAGGCCCTGATGACCTTCCACTAGGCCCCACCTCTTAAAGGGTCTCTCCCCTTAAAACTGCCATACGGGGGACAAAGTTCCAGCACAGGAACCTTGGGGAACACCCAAACCTCAGCACCAAGGAACAGACAGTCCAAAGTCACCCAGGGAGGCCCGTGGGTGAGGGGAGCATCCAGGTGATGGACACACGTGTGTACTTGCGGCCAAACAGAACAAACTTGCACTTGAGACCTGACATCCACTGAATATGAAGTCTCTTATGTAGGATTTTTGGGAAATAAAGGAAGGAAGGAAGGAAGGAAGGAAGGGAGGGAGGGAGGGAAGGGAAAGAAGAAAGAGAGAGAAAGAAAGATCCTCCAGTGGATGGGAGTGGAGGGAGGGAGTGGACCATGGTGGAGGCAGGGAAAAACCGAGTCCTGGAGGACCGTGAGCCAGGGCTTCCCTGCAGGTGCCCGCGAGGAGCCGAGGAGCAGGATGGAGTGAGGCCACCGGGCTGCTGCTCTGGACACCTTGGGCAGGGGTCTGTAGGACGACAGGGGTGGTGACAGACCAAGAGGCTGCTCCCATAGTCCCAGCGAGGAACAGTGGCACAGGTGGGCCAGGCTGAGGATGTGGTGCAGGTGACGGTCAGCCTAACAGTCACCTGCTGGGAACCCTTCCACCAGAACATAGCTGCTCCTCTGCAGGCCCAGACAAAGCTCAGAGATAAGGAGGGCCTCCAGAATCGGAGTCTTTCAAAGAAGATGTGACTGAGTGAGCCGGGAAGGAGAGGCTGAGAAGGAAGGTCACCAGAGATTTTGGCTAGCAATTCGATGACATAAAAAACCGTGGACTCCAGGCCAGCCTGGGGGTGGGGTAAGGCAATGACACAGAGGCTCGCCCTGGCCACAGCGGGCCTCTCCTCCCCAACTTTGCCAATGCCCACTTCCTGTCTCTGCTCAGCTTCTGCACATGGGCACCCGCTGCACCAGCTGCCTGGCCCCTGCTGATCCCCCTCCCAGACCACCTGGACTACCCTGCTGTCACAGTCTGGTCCTGGCCACCTTCAATCACCCGAGGCCCCTGCCCTGGGCTGCCACGCCTCTGGGAAGAAACAGAGAATTACATTCAGCACAGTGTGAAGCTCAGGCGAAGGCCGACCCTGCTCAAAACCAGGCTGCATGGCTTTCCAGCCGCGTCAGGACGGCGATACTTAACCTTCCTGCGCTCGAACTTCTTCATCAGCAAAGTGAGGATTCTGATCAAAGCGACCTCATCGAGCAACGGTGGAAATCAAATAAATTATTGAGAATCACTCAGAAGAGCCCGTAACATGCACCGAGGCTCTCACCTTGCTCCCCAGTGCAGCTGAGGTTTTTATTATCTTCCTGCCTGGCTCAGATGGAAGCTCACTCCCTCCTAAAACACTCCCGGCCTTCATTTATCCACTTTCTCTAAGTAGCTCATACTCACCATTCATGACACACAAGCCACGTCTTATCACACGCTGACCCGTTCTCTAAGTGTTGGAATCCCTCAACTTGGCACCTGAGTCTGCGCTAATTACTGCAGCTAATGCATGAAGTCACGCCCCAAGGTCACTGTGCGCACCTCCACTCTGCTCGCCAACCCGGCCACCTTCACAAGACAGCACGGAGCTGACTCGGAAGAGGGACTGCCTAACACCTGGGGACTGACACCGGCCTTCCCTAGGGAGGATGCAAAGAAGTGAACAGAGGTGTCAGACACTTCAGAACTGAACTAACCGACCTCCATAATCTCCAAGTGAGCCTTGGGCCAGGCCTGCGTATCATGGAGAGAAGATTGTCCTGCATTTAAAGGTCTCAAAATCCTTCCAAGAGCTAGTCAGACTCGTTCAAGACAAACACCCATGACTTTAGCCTGACCCTTAGATCCCTGGGGGTCAGCTGAGGGACTGCTGTCCCTCTAAAAGGATAAGCCCTTCGGTCCATTAGCCCCAGCCCCTCCCGGTCTAGGGACACAAATGCAAAGCTGAGACCTGGGCCTGCAGAGATGAACCCACCCACGGCTCTGAGGTGACCAAGCGGAGGACACAGCCCACAAATAGCTCCTGCAGGGAGCGCAGTGGGCCTGCCTAGCCCCCCGGACCCCCTACATATCCCCTCACACTGCTGGGGGTCGAGCAGAACAGGGGCTCAGAACCCCAAATCTGCTGCCAGACCAGAGGGAGGAACTCAAGCCACATCGTGTCATTCACCAGCCGGGTGACTCAGTGACTTCGCCTCTGTGTCCTCCGGGTCTTCATCCGGGCAGTGGATGAACTAGTGCTGGTCCCACAATTCCTGTGTCACAAGGAGGAAGGGACGTCGAGTGTTCATGCTGCTGAGGGCAGTGCTTGGCTGAATTGTGCTGTGTCACAGCAGACGAGGGCCACATGGGCCACTTGAGGACATTTCACTCGCCAATAGACATACTGACCACCAAGGGCTGGTGAGGCTCTGTCACCAGCGATATCTATGAGCGGCGTCTACAGTGTCCTCACACAGAACCACTGGTGATGCATTTCTCAGAAAGCATCTTATCCATCAGTGACATGGGACATGTTCATTGCCCAACATGCACACGTGTGTGTGTGTGTGTGTGTGTGTGTGTGTGTGTATGTGTGCGCGCATGTGAATTCTGAACATTTCTAGGAAAGAGCATTTCCAGGACTTTGGAAAATAAAGATACTGAGAAACAGTGCTTTCCCTTGGGACTTGGCTGCCTGTTAGTAGGTAGAAGAGTTCTCACCTCTAGCAGAGGCATCAGGAGCTTGCTGGGACCCAGAGGAGCAGGCCCAGGGTGGCAGGAAGGACTGTATGTAGCTAACACACAGAAGCCACTGGACTCTCAGCCTCCCTTGAATGAATTACCTAGAGGGCTCCTTAAAACCCAGATTCCCAGGCCCCAGAGAGAGGCTTCTGCTTCTGTCGTTCGGACAGGGACCTAGCTTCCGCCATGTGAGGACAGAGGAAGAAGGCCTACGCCAGAGGCCGTGCCTTGACCTGGACTTCCCCCCACACCATAAGGAGTCAGCTCTGCTCTGCTGTGTGTGAATGACCCCATCCGTGAACCCTGCCACCTCAGCACAGACGGATCCAGATGGCGTGCATCACCAATCTTCGCACCCCGGCAGAGCCTGAAGAGAAAGTGTCTGCTGGTCACTGTGGGCTCTCAGGCCATAAGTGGCCCTCCCTGTGCTGCTGCCCCCATCAGACCTCTGTAAACTGCATTTCCCAGCCTCCTTTGCCAACTGGCTTCTGCTGGATTTCCACCAAGGAGAGGCACTTCAGAGCCAGGAGGGAGCAAGAAACACCAGGCAACCTCCTTCCCTCCCCGCCCACCCATCTCCTCCTCTGGTGCCTCCCACTGCAACTGTGCTCCTGGATCCCCATGGCCACACAGTCTCCTGGGCCCAGCAGCAACCCCCTCGTCCACATCCCCTGCAGGTGAACTCCTCCTGGGCTGGCCGGGGTGGGCTGCTCTGTCCTTGCTGGTCTCTGATTGATGAACAGGTGATGATGACTCATCAGCTTCTCTCCTCACCTCCTTTTTCAGGCCTCAGGACAGGAGTCCGGCTGGGATCCCCCAAGCTGCCACGAACAAAGCCTCCCGTTCAAAAGTTAAGTGGAAAAGTAATTCCACAGCAGGCGGTGAACACAGATGAAAGCTGGGATAAGTAAACTCTGATGCATGAAGCAACAGAATGATGAATTAGTTCAAATGCTGCTTTTTATGATAAGACCACAAATATAAACAAACCTCTGACAAATATAATTAAGGGAACATTCTTAATTAGAAATGAGAATGGAGATAGGAAAATTCATAGAAAATAGATTTCTCCCCCAAATCCAAAGAGAATGTTACCACACTTAGAGGCTGATAAACTGAAATCCTTGATGAGATGAGTCATTTCTAGAAAGATACAGATTATGAAAAATAATCCAAAAAAATAAGTCTAAAGAGAATAATAACCAAGGAAGAAACAGAAAATGCAGCTAGAAACAAGAATCTTTCTACCCAGGCTATTTCTCTACTTTTCGGGAACAGCCTCAATGCCGTGCAACACACCTGGAATGAAGCGGATAGGAGCCACTCTGTGCCCGTCAGCAAGCGTGAGCCTCTTCCTACAGCCTGATGAAGACAGAACCCACATAAAGAGAACTACAGGCAGGGATCACATAGGAATATGAACGGGAAAAGAACACGCTCACCTCTCAGAGAGAGCTTGCCGCCGGCTCTGGAAGCACCAGATGTTTCAGATCCTCAGGGAAGAAAGTTTTGTGTGTAGGTTTGCTTTGTTTTCCAGCTTTGCTGAGATATGTCTTTTTTTTTTTTTCCTTAAAGACAGAGCTTTGCGGTGGCTCACAGGCTGGATTCAAGCTCCTGGGCTCCAGTGATCCTCCTGCCTCAGCCTTCCAGGTGGCTATGGCTGCGCCTCCAGGCCTGGCTCCGGATGTACCTCTTACTCCATGAAAACACGGAACACTTCACAGATCCATGTCACCCTTGCAGAGGGGCCCCCTATTGTGCTCTGTCATTCTCTCCCTGACACACGTGCTCCTGGCCTGAGCACAGGAATAACAACTCCACAAGTTGAAAGGAATCACATGGGACAGCCCACACATCACACAAGGAAACAGCCAGGGGACAGAGGACTTCCCACACCTACAATCAAAGGGAAACATTGAGAGGAGATGTTCACAGCAGAATCAGCAACGGGCTGGCACCTGTGCCCCGTGCCTACTAGGTAATCTGGCCACAAACCTGAGGAGACAATTCCTCCCTAAAAGAGTCTGCTCGTCAACACGCAGGTGTGAAAATGTCCCACTTCAGCCAGGTGTGGTGGCCACACCTGTGTCCCAGCTACCTGGGAGGCTGAGGCCCGGAGATCACAAGTTCAAGGCCTGCCTCAGCAACTTGAGAGACTCGGTCTCAGAATTTTAAAAGAAGAAAAAAAAACATCAAAGGGCACTCGCCTAGCACAGGCCAGGCCCTGGTTCCTCTGAGCAACCCAGTAAAAATAAAAACCATAACAACGTTCAGCTTCACTTGGGATTGGAGAGACGCCTGCTCAAGCGACACTGCGAGGTACCTTGTGTCCTCTGCTCCAGGAGAAGTTTAGACGTTGTCCAGTGTCAGAACCCCACAGCCCAACTGCTCAGCTCACGCACCCCCGCTGCCCTAGGAGCTACCTCTTGGCAACACACACAGACACACCTTCCAGCTTCATAGCAAAACCCCTTTATCCTAAGGACTCTTTCGCATGGTGTGGGAGTTGAACCCAGGCCTTGCGTCTTGCTAAACAGGCTTCTACCACCAGCGCCACTCCTGGACCCCTAAGGAATCTTCAGTGATTAAAAAAATAAAGTTGCATGAGATATTCATTGCAAAGTCATTCTAACAACCACACCAATAAATAGAAACACTCTCACTTCAACAACAGAGCAATGATTAAGGAAGGTTATAAATTACACTTCATAACGATGATAAAAATTACATTTCTTTAAGAACCCTCATGTATCCTTCCTCTTTTAGGCTGCGATCGTCCCCTGAGGTAGGTAGGAAATGGCTAAGACTCTGCAGAAAATCCCTTGCACAGTGGCTCTGGAGCACCCAACCCCCCCGCCCCAGGCCCTGGGCCTGATAATGGGGTGGTTATGAATCTGCGCTCTGAGTCTTGGCTTCTTCATCTGCAAAACAAGGATAATTAGAGTCCCCAAAGAGTGGCCCTGAGGATCAAATGAAGCCTCCCCAAGGTCTCTGAGCTCTTGGTAAAGGAGCTAGCACTCAGCACGTTATTAAGAGTAATGACAATGCAAAACTGTGTCTCTTTAGCTGTGTGCCCACTACAACACCACAGTGCATGCTACAACACCACAGTGCATGCTACAACACCACAGTGCACGCTACAACACCACAGTGTCCGCGACCACAGACAGATGGGGACCAGGAGGACAAGAGATGATGGAAATGGCCCCCAAACAAGACAAACGCATCCCTCACTTGTAGGAATTATTTTGGTTTTGGTGCAAATGGAAATCTAGAGGGAAACAAAATCTCCTCCATTGGACTTCCACCTCTGGGGGAGGCTGATATTAACCCTGGGACCTCTGTGCCCACAACACTTGGAATAATAAACTCAGCACATGTGCCCCCTGGGGAACCATAGGTGTGTGGCCCCATGGTGGGTGGCACTACTTCGCCTGCCCAAGGGACAGCATTTGTTGGCCTCGGTAATGTCCTAGTGCCTGGCCTTGAAGACCAAGTGTTTTTTTGTTAAAACTGAGACTCAGAATCACCTCAAGAAAACCTCTGGGTAGTTGAGACACGTATCCAAGTTGGCATCTGCTGAACAGCCTCATCCCCAAGGGGGGCTGGGACCCATGGGCTGGGGAGCACAGGTCCACCCTCTCCAGTCAGATGGAAAGCTGCCCCTGCCAGCCCCTGCATGGTGACCGGCCCCAGAAGGCAGGCTGGAATGCACGCAGCTGAGGGACACAAAGGGCCTGATCCGAGTTGAGCATGAGAGTGAACAGCCTTTCTGACTCAGAAATGTGCAGTCACTGACTAAGCTCCAGTAACAGAAGTGACAAGTTCAGCAAAGGATATAAATTCAGAAGAGAAATAGCGGAGATGACATAGAATCTACATGACTAGGGGCTGAATCACACTAAGCTTGACTCATGTCCAAATACCTGTTCTGCTGGAGATGAGAAACAGGCCTCTCAAACCCAATGTGCCAAATGCCAAGTGAGCTCTGGGATCTCTGCGCTCACCATCAGGTGGGGGCTGCCCATTCCTGCAGGCCTTTAGCTGGAGTCTCTGACTCCCGCATCTTGCTCACGTCTCCAATCCAATCCATCGGAAAATCCTATTGGCTCCATCTTCAAGGTATACAGAATGCTGGATATGGTGGTGCAAGCATGTAATCCCAACTCAGGAGGCTGAGGCAGGAGGATCACAAGCTGCAGGCCAGCCTCAGCAATTGAGTGAGGCCCTAAGCAACTTGACAAGACCCTGTCTCAAATTAAAAAATAAAAATAAAATGGCTGGGGATGTAGCTCAATGGTAGAGCAGCTGCTTACCTACACAAGGCCCTGGGTTTAATCCCCAATACCACAAAAAAACCCTAAAATTAAAATCACTTATGATACTATATGTTGGCAAGGTTATTGAGTAACTAGATCTCTCATACTGGTAATACTGGAATGATAATAGAAAATCTACCATCTAATTAGAAAATAGTTTGGCCTATATTTACCACAAGATCCAGCCATTCTACTACTAGATATTTACCCCAGAAAAGAAAAGGCCTATGTCTATACAAAGACTCATACATGAGTGTTCACAGCAGCTTAACTTTTAGTAGCCAAGAATCAGTAACAACACAAACATGCAGACTAATGTAATACACAAACTGTGGCATATCCATTCAAAGGAATACTATATGGCCATAAAAAGAATTATTTTCAGATTCATCCATATTGGATGAATCTGAAAATAATCACGCTGAGTGATAGAGATTAAACTGGAAAAAAAGCATACACTGTAAGATTCCATTTATGTAGAATCTTAAGAAAGCAAATTAACTTATAGCCATAGAAAGTGGATCAGTGGTTACCCGGGAACACGTAACAGAGAAGGAGCACCTGGGGAAATCACTAAGAGGCAGGAGGAAATCTGGGGAGAGCGAAGTGTGCCAACTGTCTTGACAAGGGTGATGGCCACAGCCAACCAAAGACCAGACAGAGGAACTGAACTACAGTCGCACACCAACTTAATTCCAGATCAAAAATGCCTGTGCATCGAGGGAGCCAGTCAGAGCAAAGAGGCAAGCTTCTGAATTGGGAAGAAATATTTGTAAATGATATAGACAATAAGGGGTTGATATCCCAAATATAAAGCACACTCCTCCATCTCAGCCACAGCAAAATGCAGACGTCCCAGTTGGAAAATGAGCCAAGGAGCGGAATAGACATCTCTATTGACATATCTCCTAATAGGAGATAAATAAGCGGCCAAGGAGCTCAGGAGAAGGAGCTGCACATCAGCAGCCCTCAGGGGAATGAGGAGAAAGCAGGCCAGGGCTGGGCGCAGCTCGGCCGCAGAGCACTTGCCCAGCCCACGTGAGGCCCAGGGTTCCACCCAGCACCTCACCAGCATGCACATGTATGCACACACACACACACACACACACACACATACACACACCTGGTGGAATTCCTCCTATCAAAAAAGTAGAGGGAGGAGTGGGAGGAGTGGGTGGGGGGAGAGGAAGAAAGGGAGGGCGGGAGGGAAACTAACGCGCTAGGGAGGAGGTAAAGGTGAAGAAACAGGAACGCTGTGCTTCTTGGTGGAAATGGAAAATGGTGCAATTGCTATGGAAAACAGCATGACGAGTCCCCCAAATGCTAAAGATAGAATTCGGATAGGATCCAGCTATCCCACTCCCAGGTATGCACCCCAAAGAATTAAAAGCAGGGTCTCCAGTAGATGCTCATACGCGCACGTTCACAGTCGCGCTACTCGCAATAACCAAAAGGCAGAAGCAAGCAGGGCCCCTGACAGACAAATGGACTTTTAAATGTGGCATAGATGTTACAGGGGTGTGAACAACAATCCTTTATTCCAACGGAACATAATTCAGCCCTGAAGAGGAAGGGAGTTCTAGCAAATGCTGCGGCATGGATGGAGTTGAGGCCACTGTGCCAAGCAAAGCAAGCCGGCCACAAAGACAAATCCCCCATGACGCCACTGACACGAGGTAGCCAGGGCCGTCAGATTCAGAGAGTAGGATGGCGGCCCCCGGGGGGTCAGGGAAGGGAGGGCCTGGAAGCAATTGATGGGTACAAAGTGTCCGTTTTGCAAGATGAAAAGAGTTCTGGAGACTGGTCGTCCAGCAAAGGACTGTTTCAACACTAATCAACTATGCACTCAGAAGGGGCAGGATGACATCTTTTAAGTCACATGAATTTTGCCAAAAGTTTTTGAAATTTTAATGACCAAATTGCAAACTTTCGATACGTGCAGTTTAAAGGGATAGGAGGTAGCTCTTGGGGGTGACGGGTGGCAGGTGGATTCACGGCATTGGTCGTGATGGCGTTTGAGGGTCTCGCAGGAGAATCGCCATCTCCCGACACATCACAACCATGTCATCAACTATCTACAGCCTGAAAAATCAGTGTCACTTGATGTATGTCACTTTTATCTCAATAAAGATTTTTTAAACTTTTTAAATTCGATTTTTAAGAACAAACTGGGAGCAGCCAGTGTGGCGGCAGCTCAGGGGAGGAGCAGGGCAGAGCATGCAGGAGGCCCAGCTGATCCCAGCACAAATAAACCACTGAGTGGGACCAGATCCCTCTTGGCTCCAAATCTTCATGGGCTTTGCGTCCAAGTCCTTAGAACGACCTACAAGGCCCTATAGGATCTGGTGCTGACACCAGCACACCTCATGCCCATCGGCCTCCCCTCATTCACATCAGGCCAACCACATGGCCTCTTGGCCTCTTGGCTATTTCTCATGGGTACCTGCTCTGATCTCAGGATCTTTGCACATGCTGCTTGCATTTCACCTGTACATCTTTGCCCCCAGGTCACTCCATGGCTTAATTCTTCACCTCTGTCAAGTCTCCTCAAATGTCACCCTCTCAGTGGGGTCTTCCCAATGTGCTACTTAAAACTGGGACACCTGTCTACTCCACCAGTCTCCCTCCTGCCTCTCTGCTCTGCTTTCCCACGCAGCCCCCACCATGATACTTGGCTTATTTCTGCCCTTTCTGTCTCTCCCGATAGAATTCAGCTCAGAAACATGAGGAGCGCCTTGTTCTCTGGCCCAGTGATCATAGCCCCAGCAAGTGGTACAGTCCTGGCTCAGGGGAGGTGCCTGATGGTTGTTCGTGGGAGGGAGGGAGGCAGGAAGGCCAGTTCTGACCTTGACTACCAAGTGCAGGGGCCCTATGGAGACACTCAGCCTCGTCTACCAGGAGGACTGGACACTAAGCTTTCTGGTGCAAAAGCCTGTGGACACACCTGGCCCTTGAGACTTCATCCGCGGCTCCCACAGGGCGCCGCCAACCTCCCCTCCCACATATCAGTGGAGGCTCCAAAAGGTCAGCTTGACTCCAGTTCACGCCAGCTGCACACGGCAGAGCCCACGCCTCAGCCAAGACTCTGCCACAGGCCACCCACTCCCAGGACGCCTGCCCCAGCGCCTGGCTTCTCAAGTCCACATCCTGCGTGTCATTCACAGTGGCACTGACAATAACCAGTTCCATCTGTTGGGTAGTCAGCCCTTGTGCCATGAATGTCCATTTGTCACACCCAGAACCTGGCATCTGGAAGGCCACCTCTGTGGTGGGGTTTAGGTGGGGACTGGTCACTGAGCAGGCCGAGAGGAGGCAGACCTCCCACTCCCTCCCCAACCTGGAGGCAACAAGGAACCACCAGACGCCCTCCTGGAGCAGACACGGAGCAGAGAGACAACGTCAACCTGGGGCCTGGGCCTGTTTAGCAGCCCTGCAGTGCCGGGGGCACTCCCCCGCACCGGGAGGTGGCCTGCCGTGGGAGCATCCAGAAAAGAGCACACGCAGGCTCCTCTGAGGCTGTAACCTAAGTGACAAAGGCGCTCCCTCAGCCGGGAACGTACCCGGTGCTGGACCAGTTGCCTTGCCAACAAGCCACGTCTCCACTCTGTGGAATCCAATTTCTGAGCAATGTGACAGTGACAGGCCCAGAGACATGACACACGGTTCCAAGGTGCCTTTGAACACTTGCTGATCCGCTGGGAACAACGTGGTCCCCCTGCCACCTGCAGCAACACGGGCACATGCCGGCCAGCGCGCTCGGGCCTAGTTTGTGCAGACACCCTCCCTCGCGCCCACCCAGCACCCTGCAGACCCCAGGGAGCGCGGGGCTGCCTTCTCCCCGCCTCCTTAACAGAACCCCGGCAAACACTCGCAGGGACTCACCCACTTACCAAGTGATTTAACCCTCGCAACAGCCCTGGGTGGCAGGTCTTGATAGTATTTCATTTCAGCTGAGGAAACAGAGACACAGAAAGGGTGAGTGATTTACCTGAAAGCACACAGCTACAGAAAGGAAGGGCCAGAGTTTGAACCTAGACCACAGGCCCCCAGAGGCCACCCTCTTCCCTTAAAGCCGAGAGGCTGTTCAAGTTATCACTGTGCGCAGCAACCACCTTAAACTTCAGAGTAAAATACCCATCGATTCTGCTCATGGACACAGTGGCCAGGAACGTGGGCAAGACGCAGTAGGGTCGGCTCCTCTCCGCTCCACGAGTCTCTAGGGCGTCAGCTAGAGAGGCTCAAAGGCACAGCAACCCAGCTCCTAGGGACCGATGTCGTCTGAAGCTGCTCTCACTCACACACTGGCAGGCGGTGCCAGAGGCCCACTGGGATCCCAGGCAGGTCTGTGTGGTGGGACTCCTGCAGGCGGCCACAACATATCACCTGGGCTTGCCCTTTGGCAAGGTATCTGGGTCCCAGTGTCCCAAGAGGCAGAAAACTGAACCATAAAGTGGCACACTGTCACCTCTGCCACAGTCTGTGGGTCAAGTATTCAGAGTCTAGACTCAGTGGGAGGGAAAAAGACGCCACCTCTCAGAGAATTTAGGGGCCATGGTTTTGGTTATTGGCAGCAGTGGGTTTTCTTCTTCCAGAACTGGGGATTTAATCCAGGAGTGCTTAACCACTAAGCAACATCCCCAGCCCTTTCTAGTTTTTTTTTTTTTTTTTTTTTTTTATCTTGAGACAGGGTCTCACTGTTTGCTGAGGGTCCTGCCAAGATTCTGAGGCTGGCCTCCAACTTGGGATCCTCCTGTCTCATCCTCCTGAGCTACAGAGATGATAAGCGTGTGCTGGTGGGGTGGGGGGGCATGCTTTTCACACAGTTAAGGGGATCGTTTAATCCAATCTCTTTGAATTCTAGCTGAACAGCAGAATCTCGGGGAAGTCCAACAACTTGTCCAAGATCACGTAACATGTGAGCGCGCCTGTGGCAGGCAGAGCCGCCCCCTGCCCTGACTGGCACTCTGTGCTGTGCTTCTCTTGGATGCACACTGGAATCCCCTGGAGAACTCTTTTAACAATGCTGATGCCTGAGTCCCCCTGCAGAGACCCTGATTCGTCTTGAGTATGACCTGGGCAGGGGGATCTTCAGAAGCTCCCAGAGGCTCTCTTGTGTAGGACTGTAGAACATGGTCCATGCAGTATCCCGAGACGTCCCCCGACAGGCAAGATCTGCCTGCTTCGCTGCGTCTCAAGATCTGCAGTGGCCCTAAGGACAGTTTCTCTAGTAACAGGCAGCATACCTCCCCCTGGCTCACGCACCTTGTCTGGACCTTTGGCCCTCTTCCTCTCCATATACTTTGGGCGTATCTAGCTTCTGCTCCTCCTTCTCCCCCAGGTGCCCTCAGAACTTCCTCCTTTAACACTCAACTCCTTGACTATTGAACTCACATTCAGCTCTTGGCCATCAACTACCAAACTCCAGAAACTCAGTACTGCCTTTGGGGTCCTCACAGGTGGAGCCCCCAAAACTGTGATCTTTTACTCAGTCTCCCTAGCCCCTGGACAAGCACCATCCTCAGCCCTCACATCCATCCTCCAGCTCCACAGAATGTTTTCTGTCCTCTTGAGTATATCAGTCCATTTTCCATTACTATAACATAATACACAAAGCTGAGTATTTTATTTAAAAAAAAACAGGTTCATTTAGCTCATGGTTCTGGAGGTTCAAAGGCATGGACTAGCTTCAGCTCTGCTCTACTGAGGAATTGGAAGAGCAAGAGATCACGTGGTGAGATAGGAAGCCAGCAACTAGACAGGGGCCAGCCTCACTCTTAAATAGCAGCTCACGATAGCAGAACTAATCGGGGTCCCATGAATTCCTTCAAGGGTAGCGTCCTTAATGACCCCCTTGGTTCCTACTAGGCCCATCTTAAGGGTTCCATGGCACCTCTCAACCTCACTCCCTGAATGCTTCCAATGCAGGAACCCCTGAGGACACAGGCAACCCAGATCCCAAACATGGAACTGAGCCTCAGAGCACTGGGGTGAGAGTCCTGTCTACACTGTGCCTTAACATGTTGGTTTTATGAGGTTGAGGGTCACAGTGCTGGGGAAAGTCGTCATCAGGGTGACTACGTCCCGACATAAGTGGCCAGCTGATGTCATGGGGCACACATCGCAGTAAGCTGGTCGAAAGCTTGGCCTACACAGATATTTTTAATAATTTTCCTTAGATTCATAATTGCATGAAGGCCAGATTTTTAAAACACACAAATAAGGAAGGAGGGTTCTGATATTGCTGTTCCACCAGATTTACTGATTTTTATTAGGTTAGGAGAAGATCTTTATAGTTTTATCATATGTACATATCTCCTGAGAGTAATTTTATAAAATATATTTATTCTTCACTTTACACAAAAACGGAGCCTTTCTAAACTTCCCAGGCAATTACTACAAATGTTCCAAAGAAGAGGCATTTAAATGGACTCTTTATCAAGGTTCATTATACTGCATTCTCTGGCTTTGTATATGTTTGAAAGTTTCCATGAGATTAAGAAGGTGGGGAGACAGGGAAGGAAGAGGGGAAGGGAGGCAGGGAGGGGGAAGCCTGGGCGGCCTCAGGAGACTCTGCCTTGGCGTAAAACTCACTCTCTAATGTGATGCACACAACACCCCCTCTGGAGGTGTAGGGAAAGCAAGCTTGGCTTCTCCTGTATTCTCACCCAACCACCATCAACACAAAACACTTCTGACTCCGAACCCATCAGGGCACCCCACTGTCCAGGAACCAGAGCACCAGCTTCTGCAAGGTCTCCACACCCTGCCCGCTGGGATCTTCAGGAGGCCTGTCACAGGGGCATGACTGATGAGGTCATGGGCCCTGGTGCCCAGCTTCACGGCAGCCCTCTCCCTGCCCTGGATGGCAGGGTGGAGAGGGTGCCGCTGAAATCCCATCCCCTAATCCTGCCTTCATCTTCCCAGGAAAGATCCTGAAGGTCCCCAGGGACACCAGCCATTAGCCAACTCACCAGCATCTGAAATAGGCAACTAGATGTTTGGAAATTCCAAGGATTTTAGGAGTTGTGTGCGTGGAAATAGGACGAAGACCAAATATACATTCACAAAAATCACACACACACACACACACACACACACACATACAGAGCCCAACCCCTGTTTGTTCTCTGTGTTTACAAATTCTGATTTCTCCAGCCCAGGGTGCTGAAAATCTGAAACAGTCATTCTCATAGAGCACTTTTTCCCACTGGTCTTCAGCCTTCTCTCCCTCTCCCCAGGTGGGTCTCGCTTCCGGGCACCTGGAGGGCTCATGTTCATCCCACCCACTTCATGCGCTCACCTATAGACTTTGCGATGGTCAGTGGTGGACACGGCTGCACTGGTGCAGGCTGGACTCCTGCCCCTTCCCTCTGCCTGGTCCCCTCATCCCACCCAACTCTGAAGCGAGGGACAGAGCTCACTGAGTCCTCTTCAGGGCCCCATTCTCCAAATAAACTCTGCAGGCACAGCCTTGGGGATCAGAGTCCCTGGGACTAGAGGGACAGGAAGGGGCAGCCAGGCAGAGGTAGACAGCTGCAGGCTGGGCAGGTTGATCCCCAAGGCAGGAGTGCTCTCAGTGCAGCTACAAGGGCTGTCAGTGCCTCCGGAGCCACCCTGGACCTCCCAGGAGCCTCGAGGGCGGCTCACTCCAGCAGAGGTCTTTAGTGGCCGCTCTCCAGGCCACTCGGACAGTGCTTGTTAAAGCAAAGAGCCTGTGGTTCCCGGGCAGGGTTCTTCTCATACGGAGCAGGCATGGGAGACCCAGAGGGGATGCTCATTCCTTAGTCCCTGCCACATTTTCCTCCAGAGTGCACCTGGTCCAGAGGGAACTGGAGGCCTCTGGGCCCCTTGCAGGGCCATGGGAACCTGCGCTTCTCTTTTCTCCAATTCCCCCTCTGCCAGAGGCTTCAGCAGGGTATGGTCCCCGCCCACCCCTGGCAGGCAGTGCCCTGCATCACTCAGCAGTGGGGACACCTTCACAATGGAGGGGGGTGCTCGGCGACCTCAGTGTGCTGAGCCTCCTAAGGTGTGCTTCTCTGCTCTGGTGTGGAATCACCCCACCTGAGCTCCCAGGCTGCCGCGGCCCTGGCACTTTCCCTTTTGCTGTGAACTTTGTTTCTGAGCAGGAGGTGCCCTGAAATACCCGTAAGGGATGACAAAATCAGAGACCAGTGACACAGTCTGGGACCTCAGGACCAAGTATTGGGTGCTGCACACAAGGGTGCTATGTTTTCAGACCACCAGCACAGAGGGGGCTTGTTCACACGAGTGGCACCAAGACACGTGACTGATGTCTCATGCCCTGACGTCACCATGGCCAAGAGGCACAGGAGCTCTTAGCTCCACTGACTCTTTTGGGGCCACTGTGGACCCACCTGGGGCCCAGCCTTGACTGAAAGGTCGATTCAGGGCATGCCCATACTTATGGAATAAGGGATTTTAAAAATCAATCACAAATTTCCATAAGGTAATTCCTAGTGAAACCTTTGGGCAGAAATAGCCATAATTGTAAATGGTGCCGGCGCACACTGTGGAAGGGTCATTTTTATATATAAATATGTAATAGAAAATATCCCATGAAGGATGAGTCATTGGCTTGGTTGAAAGCCAACGTTTAAGTTGACAAAATCATACGAGGGGTGGAGCCCTGTTGATGTTGATGAGAGTTGCAGAAAATACCGACGCGGCTGCGTTTCTTTTAAATGACAGGACCACCACGGGAGCAGGGTAGACACTGGAAGCCCTTTCTCCAGAGCTCCTTGTTACCACCCCCCAAGGCGGCTGCCTGAACTAATGCCTGCTATCAGCCTGCAGGAGATGGTGTTTCCTGAAAATTGCCTCAGTAACACCTTCCGTCCCACATGCACTCCTCATTGTGCGATCTCAGGACTCCTCCTGCCATCCCTCTTCCTGTGATCACGGAGACAATGACTCAAGGTGACTTCTAAGCCTGGGTCAGCGTGGCTCTGTTGGGATGCTCACTCTTGAGACTGGGTTTTCGTGCTGTGGGGAGGCCCAGGCCACCCCAAGAGGCCACACGTAGGTGTCCCAGCCAACAGCTGCAGCCACCACACAGGCATGCTGCAAGGAAGCCAGAAGGACTGTAGCCCCCCATCCTCTGCTGCAGCCACATGAGAGACCCCAGGAAGAGCCAGCCGGCTGAGCCTAGCCACCCTCCCGAGCCAACCTCTGGACCACTAGAGATAACAACAAAATGATTCTTCTTGTTCTAAGCCGCTACATTTTGGAATCATCCCTTAGCTAGTGATGGCTATCAGGAATACGTCCATTGTTAAATATCATAACACAATTGAGCAGTATGTCTACAACCGTAATATCAGAAGAAAATTTCATTTCATCAAGACCAATTACCTATCCAGTGATGTATATAATAAAACCTGGGTTCTTCATGTTGTCCAGAGCACCTACACAGGCACCGTCTGTGCTGACTGATCTTGAAGAGCTCACAAGTTTTCTAAGAGCTCAACTTCAAGGGCAGGTAGACTTGGAGTGGTCTCAGCTTCACCACTCTCTAGCTGTGTAAGTCACTCCAAGTCCTCCATTTTTCTCATACATAAAATGGGGATAAGAAAAGTTCTAGTCTCTTGTAGTTTGGGTGTCAAATGGATGATGCATACAAAGAATGGTGCCCAGCACAGATCCTGGGAGGTAGGACCCTTGTTACCCACAATTACTAACACTCATAGTTCAAAATGGTCACTGCACTCACCCAAGATCCCACAGCCTGGGGGCAGAAGGAGTGGGAGTGGAAGAAGAGGCATTTAAACCCAAGACTGTCCCAGTCCACCTCTCCCTTTGACAACACCAACCTCCCTACCAAGTGGCTTTTCACCCAGGATTATGTGCTTTCAATAATGCTGGAACCCTCCAGCCACAAAGGCGACCCTAACAATTTGTCTTCCACCAACTCCGCTATTTATCCCTCTATTGGGCTGGACTCTTGTCTCCAGGTAGCCTCCACCCATTAGCCTGACTGCCCTGCAGGACCACCAGGAACAAAACAATGTGCTCTGTCACATAACAGCCCCTGAATCTTTAAAGACCCTGTCATGTAACCCGCCAAGCCCTCTCTCTCCTGGCCAGCACCCCCCGGTTCCTTAGCCATTCCTCTTCCAACGCATGATTATGAATCCCCTTCCCACCTGGGCCTCCCTCCTGCCTCAGGGCTTGACAAGAGCACACACTATTGATGACCGGAGACGCTTTCATCCTGCCCCCAGAGGTGTGTAATACAGTTACGCTTTCTCAGGATGACACACACTCCAGGAGTACTAAGAATTGCTGTCAATCTCCCTGGCATCCTGAAGGACTCTGGCATTTCACCATATAATCATTTTTTTTCTCCCAAGGGGCTGATTGCTTGAAGAAACTGTCATATTCTCCAGCCAAGGGGAGCCAAATTGTTCTGAGGCAGATAAGCGCAACTCTGCCGTGTGGTTTCTTCCAGACCTTTTTCTGATGCATCAGCTCAATGGGGGAAAGAGCTAATAACCTGCAGTCAGAGATACGGGGCTCACTGTGGCTCCCCAGCCTCACCCGCCTTCGAGGGGGGTTTTGTCAGGACAGGATAGAGCATGCTACAGTAACAAGACCATAAACCCCAGCGGCCTCACAATCACAATTCATTTCTCCTTCATGGCAAGTTCACCGTGGATCTGTTAAATCCCCAGGGCAGTTCACTTTCAAAGGGTGACTCATGGGTCCAGGACTTACACCTCAGAGCTCCCTGGCCACTGTGGCAAGAGCAGAGCAGCCTCCATACCATCAACCTAAACCCACATCATGGCTCACGAACAGCCCCTGGTCCAGAGGTAGTCACATGGCCCAGCTCAAATGCAAAGAGGCTGGGAAATGTGGGTGATTAGTGGGGAGATTCAAGGAGCAGTGTTTTGTCACAGAAGAGAAATGACTGAGTGATCCTGATGCAGCTCCCCACACATCTGGGAGAGGCACTGAGATACCCACGTCCCTCCTGAATCCCCAGACACATCGGCAGCCATTCCCGGCAGGTGTTTGGTGGCGGCTGCAGACACTCCTTCCATCTCTCCCTGATGCCCCTGACTTCCTGGAGGCCCCCTTGCCTGTTTTCTGGATCTGTGGTCACATGTTCTAAAGTGGTCTCCATTCCTCTGTCTGCCTTACTGCTGTCTATCTCCTTTTTAAAAATCAATCTGAACATATCCTTCCTCTGCTTCAAATTTACATAGCCATAGTGCCCATGGGATAAATCCAATTTCCTTAGATCTACATGAAAAATCTTTTTCTAATCTAGTCCCAAAGAACTTTTGAGCCTCAATTCCCAAAGCACCAATTCTGTATTTGCTGCGGCTCAAGCCACCCCAAACCCACACTCACTCCTCAAGGTGTCAGGGGTGAGACCCAGGGCTTACTCCAACCCACAACAGCTGCAGAAGCTCTGTTGGCCCCATACCCATCCCAAGTGTCCACCTTCTACCACAATGTCCCCCATCCTCCTCCCTGTCCCCTGCTCCAGGTCCCTCTTTGATATGGCTCAGCTGTACTTACTCTCTGCAGGTCCATCTCTTCCCTCGGTGGGTTTCTCATTGTGAGTGGCCATGCTTCGTTCAGCTGGGCCTCTCCAGTAGATAGAAGAATTCCTGGCCCACGGGGAAGTTGAGAGATGGCAGAACCTATAAGAGACGGCTCTTAATGGGGGATAATAGGTTCTTGAGGGTACTGAGCCCTCAGAATGCTGATCTCATGGAGTGAGTTATTATAAAGAGGGCTCACCCTGCATGCTTGACTTCTCTGCACCCAGCTGTTTCCCTACCATGTTGTGATAGAGCCAAGAGTCCCAGAGGCCAAAAGATGGGACCACCCAATTTTGGATGTTTACCCTCCAAAACTGTGAGCTAAATAAATCTCTTTTCTTTTTAAAGCGCCTAGCCCTGGAGATATATATATATATATATATATATATATATATATATATATATGTTGTATTTGGACAAAATACCTTTATTTTATTTATTTATTTTTACATGGTACTAAGGATTGAACCCAGGGCCTCACATGTGCTAGGTGAGCACTCTACTGTTGAGCCACAACCACAGCCCTACCCCTGAACATTTTGTTCAGGAAACAGATAGCCTACGAATACAATATATATCAATAAGTATCGAATAAATTTTTGTTGCAAATTGCCCCAGCCCAGCTGATGCTGGGAGGAAGAAGCCACACATCCATACTCTGCTATTTTTTTTAATTCCAAAATATTTAGAAAAATAGGAAATGGAGAGGATAATAATGGAGATCATCACCTGGGATGGGAGGTTTAAAACAAGAGCACTCTACCACGGAGCCACCACTCCAGCCCCAAGAAATTTTTTTTTTTTTATTAATACTGTGTGTGTGTGAGTGAGAGAGAGAGAGAAAGAGCAAAAGAAAGGAAAAATTGTTAAATTTCTACTAAGGCATTTATATCTTTCATATCTCTTTGTATGAGCTCTTCTTATACTAAAAATTTTAATTTATTTTCAGTTACATTTGGAATATTTTAGTTTCCACTACGTTGTCTCACTTTCATGATTATTCTATATACAGAATTTTACATTTGTATGGAATCAAATCTATTCAATTATTTTTGCCTTTGATTTCATTCTCATAATCTTTCCCTGTCCCCAACTTTGGACCAATATTCACCTATATTTTCTTCTGTTTCTCCTGATTCATTTTTTTATAGTTATGTCTTTAATCACTCTGGATTTTTTTTAATTGTATGGCATGAAATGAGGATCATAAATTTTCTCCCTAAAGGAGAAGAATCACTCCAATATTATTTGTTAAGTAATCCTTCCTTTCTCCACTTACTTGTGATCGTCACCTTTTCTAAACGTATGTATCCTGGGATGTGTTCTTGGCCTGCATTCCGGTGATGTTCAGGGGCATGTGTGTGTGCGCGCGCACGCGCGCTCTCATTGCTGATTCCCTGTGATGTCCACCTTTATTAGGTCCTCACAGGATACAGACCCTGGCTGGACTTCAGTTTTTTCAGTTCCTTTTTCCTAGGTGTTATCCCTTTGCCCTTGTCCCTTCTCTTGGTCATTTTGTCAGGAATGAGGTGTGAACCTATCTTCTAAAAGTCCACAAACAGTAAGAAACCTTCCCACAAATCAGGAGAGAAGAGCCAGGGCCAGGCCTCCACATAGGTAAACCTGAGCCACAGGGGTCCTCTTAAGCACTCTAAATGATGAAGGCCTGCGCCTCGGCCTGGGAGGTGGGAGGTTTTCTGGCCAAGTAGCCTCCACTGGCATGAAAAGAGCAAGTCTCTAGCAGGGGTTCCCAGAAGAGCTCTTACATGATGCAGAGCCCCAAACCTTCTGTTAATGGCTTACCCCAACCTGCCCTGGGTTCACAGTGGAGTTATTTCATTTACCAGGTGTGAAAATTGGATTTTACCACAGAGAAGGGGAGTGGCGACCTATCAGGCCTGCTCTTTAGGGGAGCGGAGACTTCGATGGGATTTGTTAAAAGAGATTTTCTGTGCATGGAGCATGTAATTAGAGGTGTGCTCCTGTAAAGCTGGACTTGCCCTCTTTGCCGTTTTAGGGGTGCTTCCCCTTTCAGTGTTTCTGTCTGACAGCCTTCTTGCTGTGTAGGTTGCACACATCTGATCCAGGATCTGAATATTTTATATGGCACCATTCTGCCAAGAGGCGGACCTCAGGGGTGTGACAAGGAGCACAGTTTAAGAAGGTGGTGGGGACTGCCTGCAGTTGGTATGCGGCTGGTAGTCACATCTGTGATACTAAGAAGTCAGAAAGGATGATAAAGTGGTTTTCATGTTAGTTAATTGCTATAGAGTCTGAGCCTTGGTTTGATGGAGGTATGAGGGTCACTCAAAGACCTTTTAATGAGAGAACTCTTGAAAAATCAAGATTTTAGACTTAATTGCTGGTTGTTAGGAGACTACACAGACAACCTCAAAGTTAGTACCTGGTTAATTACATTTGCTCTTAAAAAGAAAAAAAAAGACACCTTGTTTACTCTCATGGTGAAAGGGTGGCTGGATTTGTTACTGTTTAGCATCTCTAGCACACTGTGTTCTTGCACCTTGTTTACTCTCATGGTGAAAGGGTGGCTGGATTTGTTACTGTTTAGCATCTCTAGCACACTGTGTTCTTGCCGAGAGGTTCAAACTTAGTTATGTATGCATATTGGTTGCTCTTTGCAGCACTCCCAAGACAGGAGTGGGTGGTCAGTTTTATTACTGTCTGCTTTTCCAACAAGAAAATGAAGAGGGAGCTCCCGAAAAGAGAAGGAATCGCCTGAGTTCATAGCTCAGAGCTGCTGCCACCTTGTTAGGGGATCCTCAACAAAATGGCGATCCATCCAGCCTGGGCACCCTCCCCGGCCTGAACTTAGAGCCGATGTGCCCCCGGAGCTGATCCTGTTTCCCACATAACCACAGTGGGAGGGTCACTCAAGATGAAAACCCTCCGTCTGGCTTTTCTGTGTTGGGCACTTGATGTCTCAGCACACCACCTGCCTCACCAAGTCACTTGATTCCTCAGCTTCTCTCCGAAAGGCCCTGCTCTTCCCCCACGGCCAGCTCAGATCCCGAGGTCACGGGTGACTCAGCCTCTCCACCCACTTCTGTGGCCGATGGAGCCACAGACAATCTGCCACCCAGAGACCTTTTACCTTCCTCCCTTCTTTTCCGCCGGCCACTACTGATCGGCCCTCCTGGCCCTCTCTGGACACTGGAGAGCCTCTATCTGTTCCCACACGTCCCATCCTGATTCTTCTGTCCCCTGAGCCTGCCTAAACCGGTCTTGATGGAGACCACTCTCCCACAGGCCGTTCTCGGGAGCCACGTAAGTCCAGGCTCTCACTGCCCTCAAAGCCACCTCCTCTTCAGCCTTCTCTCCACTGAGTCCTGAGAGCCCCTGTGGGCAGGGCGGGGGCAGCCTGCCATCCAGAGAGGCCAGGACAGGAGAAGCCAAGTTCCTAGCCGGACCCAGCGACTCCGCCGGGCCCTAAGCAGCCTGGGGAGACCCTGTGGCGAGATAACAGGGAAAGGGGCTGGGCGTGGAGCTCGGTGGTCGGGCGCCCCGGGCTTCATCCCCATCTCCAAAAGTCAAAAACATAAAAAGCCCCGTGGAATTGCAGACCCAGACGGCCCCGAGCAGTCCCGACTTGGGGGGCGACTCCGGGGCGAGGCACACCCCTCACCACCCCTCCTCTGGCGGGGAGCTGACGGGTTGACCAAGTCCCGAGGTCCACGCTGGCCCCTGGTGTGCCTGACCCCGTCCCCTCCCGTGACAGTGCTCTCAGGCCAGCTTCGTGAAGCCTCTTCTGACGGTCGCCAAGGGATAGGAGGCAAAATTCTTAGCGACAAAGTCCAGGTCCCTTCGCCACCCAGCCCCGGGACCAGGTGCAGCCTGGTCCCCTGCCCCGCACACTGCCGGGCGCCCCGCCCCGCCCCTCCCCCCAGGCTAACCCTGCTGGACTCCGCTTGCAGGTCACCTCCTCAGCAACACGGTCGTCACGCAGTCCCCCGCCCCCGCAGGACTCAGTCACTTCCTCCTGCGCGTCCCCAAACCCTGGTAATCCGGGGGAAAGCCCGAGGCGCTCTAAGGGGCGTCCCCTGGCTCCTGGACTGCGTCCCCAGGACCCCGCGGGCCTCGCGCCGCTGCCGCCCCGCCACCCCTGCCCGGGCCACCAGACTCGGCACTTCTCCGGGAAGCTCTCCTCCCTGAACCTATGTCCTCCGCTCCTAGACCGCAGACACCCTGGAGGGGGGAATCTGGAGGGTCTGCGCCCTCGCCGGCCTGGCTCCCTCCCTGTGGCAGGAGGTCAATAAACATTTGTCTAATTGAATTGTAGGAGGTTGTGCTCAGCTAGCTGCTAAACAGCCCCATTTAAGGGTTAACTAATAACACTCTGGAGAAGTTCTTCTCCTTTGGGGGCATTTGCATTTTAATGGGAATCTTAAAAACCCAAAGGAAATGTTCTCTAATGGTGGGATTTCAGGCATTGGAGGGAGTTTTTTTGTTGTTGTTGTTTTTGTTTTTTAATGGTGCTAGATGGGGACCAGGAAAAATTCCTCCAGCCCAGGGTTCTTAAACTTTTCTCTGCTGTGGGTCCTTTTAGCAATCTGGTGAAGCCTACTGATAGGATATTCTACTGATAGAATGATGATCTTAAACATAAAATTAAATACATAAGATTACAAAAATAGTTACAATGATCTAAATATTCAAAGCATCAAATTTGCGATATGTATTTGTATTGCAATACAAGTAATACATATTGAAGTACAAATATTATTTATGCTTCTTTATTAAAACATTAATAAAGTCTACTGGCAGGTTTGATAACTAATGTAATTTTGTCATAGTGATGACTATCATTGTACTTGGAATATCTGTGATTGTATTGGTAAAAAAAGAATTGCAGACTATTTATACCATCTTATTCTGTTGCCTATATTTATGATTGAAGAACATGATCAACGTCAGTTAGAAGTTTGGGAAAACTTGCCTTCGTCCCTTCTTTAGTCTTCATCCCCAGTTTAGGGCTTGGGATTTAGCTCAGTGGTAGAGCCCTTGCCTGGGGTCCCATCTCCAGCACAGACCAAGACCAGCACTGCTTAGCTGACAGACCTGGTGGTCCGAAGTCAGTGCTGTTCCCAACCTAGACTTTCTTTCCTTCACTCCTTTGCCTCTGTACCTGAAACTCCCAGGTTCTTTTTTTCCCACATTTTTATTGGTGCACTATAGTCGAACATAATGATGGGATTGGTTACATATTTTTACACGCACACAACATAGCAATGTAATTTGACGAATATCACTCCCCAGCACTCCCCCACCCTGCCCCAGATCCTGTTTACCCTTTATTTCACAACCAAGGACAGTAATGATTGGGTTTTCCCTCCACTGGCTGAGGATTTGAGATGTCAGGACTTGGGGGAAAGAGGATCTCTAGTTCCCTGGCCTGGGAGGAATCCCTCTTTGAAGTCTTCAAGCTTGGGGCGGGGCAGGAAGAGGAGGGTTTGCTCCAGATTCAAAAGAGGGAAATAAGTTGCAGGATTTCTCCAAGAGTCTGGACAGGCTTTTTCTAATTTCAGAAGTTTGTGTTAGGGTCAAAGAGCCTGATTTCAGGGGTGGTCCAACATAATATCCATCTTGGTAGTTAATGAATCATCATTGCATTGCTCTTGAAACTCCACGTTCCCTATTTCTAATTTGGATAAAATTGCTTTTAACACCAAAATGCAAGGGACATATTCAGTCCATTCACAGTTATCTTTGTGTATTTTAATCACTTAAAGGCAATTTCCCCCTAGACAGCTTTACCCTACTCTTGAGGGGCACATACCTCTGCTCTCAGTGGATATGAGCTTTGAGAATACAACTAAATTTTATGATTGGCTGGATATGTTGTTACCCAAGTGAGTACCATATCAGCTCAGCCGTATTATCATCACTGCCCCTAAGTGTAGTGACATGGAAAAGTATTGCCCTTGGCATCTTCCTTTTCTCCTGCAAACATTTTCTTTTGCTGAGCTCATTCATTTTTATGGCTTCGGCTCTCACCTCTATAACCCTGGCCTACTCTCTCCCCTAGAAGGACATCTCTACTTCCCTGTCTGGTTGTCAATCATAACCCTAAAACTTAACTCTCTTCTCCCTCACAAATCAGCTTTACTTTTCTGAAACACCAGCTTGACTGAAGTATAATTTATATATCATAATCTGAACCCACTTTAAGCATTATGATTCAATGATTTTTTTTTTTGTAAATTCACAGTAAATTTGTATCCATTGCCAAAATCTGGTTTTAGAGTATTTGTTTCACATGAAAAAAAAACCTTATATCCATTTGCAACCAATCCTCATTCCTACCTGAACTAATTTGCTTTCTGTCTATATAGATTTTCCTTTTTTAGACAGTTCATGTAAATGAAATCACACAACATGCGGTCCTTTGCATCTCACTTGGTATAGTGATTTTGAGGCATTTCCATGTTGTAGTAAGTATCAGTGGTTCATTCCTTATGGCTGAATAGTATCTCACTGTATATAGCTGTACCATCTTTTATTAATCGAGTCATCGGTTGATGGACATTTAGGTTGTTTCCACTTTGGGGCTAATTAGGAACAATGCTGCTATGACTATTCACATATAAGTGTCTGCACAGACATATTTTAACATTTATCTATTTATTTTTGTAGTTGTTTACTTGTCAGTATTCCTATTTTTGTTGCTTCCTCAACTGGACTGTAAGATTTCTTCAGCTTCTGTTGGAACTCTCGTCCTACTTCTTTGGCACCAGACACATAGTAGGTTCTTATCAATTCTTGTATGATAAATGGTAAGAAAGCAAACAGGAAAAGTCATTGTGAAATTTTAAGCCAGGGGTTCCTTGAGCACCTGTCCAGCATCCTCTACTAGAGGACTGACTCTGAGTGAAATTACTAATTCCAAAACACAGCCCAGAGTAGAGAAAGGGGTGACTGATGAAGAGTCCCCAGATCAAGGCCAGCACTGTGTAAGTTAGTAGGCCTGTCTTTACTGGCACAAATGACCTTGTTTCCCTCATCCCTTCTTGGCATCTCTCTTGTTTCAACCCCTTCCTCCAATCCCAGAAAGCCCTCTGGGTGTCTCGCCTCCTGCCTTGAGTTCTGGGGAAAGGTCTCCAAGCTTCAGAATTAGCCTTTTCTTTCTTCCTCACAATATTCCCTCAGTGCAGTTAGCAATTAAGGAGGATAGAGGTATGGCCAGATAACTTCTTAAAACAAAACAGAGTTAACCCTTTATTGTGCTGTCTGCCCAAGGGCTTGGGGGAAGTGGCATCTTAAACCCAAAGGTATGAATTTCTAGTGGCAGAATTTAAAGGGGGCATGTCAGGAGCATTAAGAAGACGCTGGTGATTGACATAGGCATGAGAATAAGTGAAGTGTTAGGGTGGTGGATGGCCCCTAAAATCTCCCCTACAGTCAGGTCCACTTTGGGTAATAATAGTAACCAGGACATCAGTAATAATAATAACCAGCATTTATCGAATCCTTCCCATGTACCAGGCTCTGCTGGCTCATTTATTCCCCTACTGCTGCAGGTGGAAAGTGTCACTTGATGAATCCTAGTATTGTCAAGTAATTTTTCTAAGGTCACACAGCTTACTAATGGCAGAGCTGGGATTCAAAACCAGGCAGTCTAACCCCTTATAAGCATCCTGGGAAAATAGAGGAACAAACTTCATGAGAAAGACCTAGCTACCATCCCTGTCATCATCACAGTGGACAGGGGCTGTCCTTGTCACATGCAGGGCACTGCATGCAGTGCTGAGAAGACAGAGGCCTCTGCCCCTGCCTGTTGGCACCAACCTGACCTTCAGGTCACCTCCAACACGTGCACCTCCAAGGAGCAGTTTTTGCTCATCTCTTCCCCCTCAAATATCTTTTCTGACTGCCGTTTCACTTGTGCCTCTGCCATTTACGCTCACTGTCACACTGTGGTGGTCTCCACACACTGTCACACTGTGGTCATTTCTACCCTGTCACACTGGGTCCACAGCCCAGCCTGGCGTGGTGCTGAGTCCTTTGCCTGGTGACTCCTATGCTTCTTTAAGATTCTGCTCAGGTTTGTTGGCATTCCCTACTCTCCTATTGGATAGACACCTCTCTTTTCTATGCCTCCAACCCCTGGTATTTCTCCATATCATATCACTTATTATAATTGTTTATGAATGTTTACTTGTCAGTATTCCTAACTAGATAGATCCCAGATCCCAACATCCTGGAACATATCTTAAGTTTTTTGAATTTCATTCAGTTCTTTGCACCTGCCACACACTGGATGCTTACTAAAAAACCTTCTTAAAACACATGAACCATCCATGCAAGGATAGAATCTCATGTCTGATTCATTTTTTGGATCCTAAAGATGCTATGCACTTTATAGATGCTCAATAAATATAACAAAAATAAGCTGTTCAAAAGCAGGCATGAGATTCCACTCACAGGATATGGGGGAACTCTGAGACCTACAGTAAAAACTGGATGATATTAAACATTTGCATATTTAGGCTATGTTTAAATTGATAATATAAACAACTACCACTAAAATGGATGAGAAAGAAAAAAAGGATTTTTTGTTTTGTTTTGTTTTTGCTTAAAGTTTCTTGATTAATAAAATGTAGCTCAATATTTAAACCCAAGTCCATATGACTTTAAAGCCAGTGTTGTTTCTATTACACCGTATTGTTAGGATCTTAGAGTAGATGGGTCCTGAAGTATCAGTGTGGCTTAAATAATTCTAGAGGAAAAGACACTGCATGAACTGGAATAAGAGATGTGGATAGGTCTTTAGGGAGATCTATCTGGAGAAAGCACGTGGACTCAACTGGTCAGGGAGAAGCAGGGACATTGTTGTGACAATCCCAATCTGGAAACAGAAAACAGTAAATCCATTTAAGAAGGAATTTGTGGATATTGGTGACTGAGAAGATCCATGGACAAGAGGAGATTTGGAGTCAGGATTACTCCTGAAGTTTTGGGTTAGGTGGAAGACAGGAAATTCAGGGGGGGAGACTTTGGAAAGAGGGTGAATTTGTTTGTTTTTTTAATATTTATTTTTCAGTTTTCGGTGGAGACAACATCTTTATTTTATTTTATGTGGTGCTGAGGATCAAACCCAGCGCCCCACGCATGCCAGGCGAACTCGTTACCGCTTGAGCCACATTTGTTTTGACAGGTGAAGTCCCTCTAGATGGCCGAGGAGCAGATAGATATGCAGGGTTAAGTTCAAATGAGGCCCGAGTTAGACTTGTAGATGTGTTGTTTAGACTCTAAGAGGTGATGGCTGAAGTGGGGAAACTGGAGAGAGGGGCTGATCAAAGAACTGAGGAGTCTAAGGAACACCCACAGTTTGCAGATAAAAGAAGTGATTTGAATCAATAAAGAAGACAAAACATGAATATCATCACTTCTTAGAATTCAGAGTTAAAAGGAAAAAAGGTCTTCATTAGGCGGATTTCGCCATTAGGTTTGGTCTTATTAAAGAGAACATTTCAGAGTGGTTAGGTTATTGACAGGAAGGAAAGAACTGTGGTGGCAGCTTCTATTTAAATAAGTTTGGAGTAAAAAATGGGGAAATGGAGTTTGCTATAGGAAGGATTTTACTGAAGATACTGAAGCAAAGGGTAGGTAGGCACTGGAAGGGGAAACTGAGCAAGGCCCTTCAGGAGTGGAAAGAGAAAACAAGGTTGGTCTTGCAATACAGAGGAGTATGGATAAAATTTGAAATAATTTCTCTGGAATATGTCACAGGCAACAATAAGACTCCATAAAACGAATGCCAAGTGATAAGAAATGGAGTTCAGTTTGTTTCATTGCTTTGGTTGGGATCCGCTTTCTTGGTTTCTTGTCTGGCAGCCCAGGAGGGAAAATGTGGGTTCATCTCAGCGTTAGGCGTTCCCATTGCTGCAATGGTGGACAGTCCTGCATATAGCTAGATAGTAGCCTATGTGGTTATGAGAGCAACCTGGATACAAACCAAAAAAGTGAAGTCAATGTTGAAATGGTTGAGAAGCAATTCAGGAGAAACTGGGAAGAGGTTGATCTTGCAAAGTGGGAAGAGTACAGCAGCAAATGCAGAACTTGGAAGAATAAAATCATTTTATTGTCTCCTAGGTAAATCTAGAAGGAATCAAATGAACTAGGAGGGGCACTTTCCCAGCTCGTGGGAAAGCAGTAAAGAATAAGAAACGGAATAATAAATCAGTAGAAACAGAGGGGGAAGAGGGAAGTGGGAGAAGAACCCATGTAAAGACCTGGCATGAAGCTCGATCAATCTGGGGAGAAATGGTCGCAGCTCATGGGACGCTTACTGAGTGTCATGCTAAGCCATAATGGACCACACAGTTGAGTCTGAAAAGTGGGGAGGGCATCAGCACTGAAATTCAGTCATTTAAGACCCAGGAAAATGGCAGGTTGAATGTCACAGAGCTTGAATCTTCTAAGGCAGAATGACAAGAGTTAAGAGGCACAACAGTATAGGTTAAGCATGAAAATAAAGGAGGGAAACATTGGTGAAAACTTTAGAGATGGGAGGTCATCTCACAGATCCACCAGAGCACAACCAACAGGGTGCCTCCAGTTCCCAGATGGGGGAAAGCACGTCTGTCGTGACACACAACAGTACCCAGCCTCTCACACATCATTCCAGGTGAAGCTACGGGAGGAAGGAAAGGGGAATGTTGATTTCTGCCTCACACAAGAGACAGCTGGTCCCACATTCCCCAGCAGGAATGAAACACTGGCACTCCCCCATGGCCCTCAGTGGACTGGTGAAAGTCAGGGCAAGGAGATGGGTTTCTCTAGTCGTGGACAAATCAAAGAAGAAATGATTTCCTGCCTATGTTATTCCAGCAGCACACAAGGCAGGAGATGCCATTCCATTCTCACCCTTCAATGTGAGTCAGTATGACTTCCTGGGTAGTCTTCCTTGGCATTGAGATTCACTAGCTTTGGTTTGGACAGTGATGTAGATGAACTGGTCATAAGTAGTACAAGCAGTGGGGACCCATGGCCAAGCTGAGGACTTTGACCATGGGAAGAATTCATTAGAGCCTCTTGAGTGGGCTCAACCTTTCTCAGTCTTAATCTCCTTGTTCCTAAGGTAGAACTTCATGTTCTTTCCACAATTGTAAGTACTGTTAGGAATGAACTATCCTGAGAAATTAGAACCATGCTGTGGAGTGTTGAACTTGAATTCTAATCCCTAACAGAGAGCATGATCTTGGCAAATCACTGGACTTCCAGGTCAGCATTCTTATCTGAGAAATGGAATGGAGTTCCTTCCAATTCTAATATTCAGGCATGTTTATCAAGAGCTGAGTAAACACAAGCACTTATTCCTTCAATTCAAAGTGTAGCGTACAGTAGAAAGACTGGAGGCAAACCTAAATAATAACACAAATGCTATGTAGGAAGTAAGGAGCAAAACTTCCACCTCCCACGTTTGCAATCAGCAAATGCTTATTTATCATCCCTGAGAAGCAAATTTCAGTAGCTAAGAAAGTCAAAGCTAGGTTTCTTTAGTGTCAAAACCCTTTTTTTTTTTTTAAAGCAATTTTACCATTTGGATTTTTTAAAAAATTCCTTATCTTAGAATTTCTACAGTAGCAAAAACAGTTTGAAGCATTTATTTATAGGATGCTTTTAAAAATGACTTCACCATTATCCATTAGTGTTCTCACACACACACACACACACACACACACACACACACACACAGTGTCAGATCCTTGTATACCAAAATAGAATTCTTTCTCAAGTGACATGGAAAGGAATGGAAGTTAAAAAACTTAGAAGGCAAATATTCTAGTAAAATAAACTATTTAATAGAATAAACATTTTAAAACATTTCCATCCCATGTGTATTACAACTAAATTAATGTTACTACTGAGACTCTAACCTTTAGATTTTGTGACTTTTAGCATGCTTAAGTTCTTCTTTTTCCCTTACAAAACATTCATTTATTTTGGTTGCACAGAGCATGCTACAGTTCTTGATATTAGACCTTTTATTCTAGTGTTCTACACTTAATACTCCTTTGTATTTTTGTTCCAATAACAAAAATAATTTTGAACTCTGACACATAAGACTGCATGAGGTTTTAATGCCTAGCAAAAACAGTTAAGAATATTTAATTTGTGTCGTTATGAGTATTGTGAGCTTGCTGAGCAGAGGTGATCTAGTCTGGAAGACCCCAATTTAAGGCTTATTTTGGCAGTGTTTTTTACTGAAAATTACAATCTGATTTATACACCCTGTGAGTCCTTCTTTCCACCTACATTGGAAATCCCAAATGTGTCTTGCATGTTCTGGGTTTGGTTGTCTTTCTCTTAGATCTGTACCATACCTGGCTCCCCCACCCCCAAACATTTAAAGAAGTTCTTAGCTATGTTACATCACATATTCTACAGACAAAACTTGACCAAAAAGCATTTTAATTATTTCCTGTTTGGAATCCCTCACTTGCTCTTAGGTTTCCACTGTTTACAACCATTATTGGTTTCTTTATTTATATCCTCAGTCACAACAGAAGACAAACAGAAAACATCTTGCTAAAATTTTCCATAGGATCTTTGTGGGGGAGGTATGGCATCGAAACTTACATGGCCAGTGAGGAGTTTTAAGTGGTTTGGAAAGCAGTGAATCAGCTTTGACATTTAGGGTTCTCTTGTACGATTCTTTACCACAGAACTATTCCTTACAAGGATGTCCCCAGGAAGGTTTCCTGTTTATAGACAGGGAAATTGACACAGAAATAGGTATCCCGGTTAAAATCATGGGTAACAGATGCCAGAGCCGAAGAAAATTGATCTAGGTCTTTTAGTGGGTTGCCTGTCTGTCTTTTGGGGGAGAAACAGGGCACATTCTAACGTGGGCAGACTTCACTTAACTGAGTTCCAAGAGTTGTTGGGCCAGTGCACGGAGCTGCAGAAGCACCTGAGGTCAAGACCCCACAAAGCCCAATCGCCGAGATGAACGCCGTGTATCTGGGGGAGGCTGCAGAGCAGCAGGTGTGCAATCACGATCGGTCTAGGCAGCCACAGGGCCACGCAGATAAAAGAGAACTCGCCTGAATCTGAGCTTTGATTCAGCAACATGCTGAACCGTGATGCCTTCACTTTTCCTTCTGAGAAAAAGTGCCCTCTAACCAGCCACTCTCACTTCACTGTGCCCAGTATCGGGGTCCGCTGGCTTTGAGCCTCCATCCGGAGGTTTGGGGGGAGCGTACTGCGGTCCGGAAGTGATTCCCAGACCTGGACAGAAGGTCCCCTGTGTGGCTCTAGGTAGCACGGCCCGTGCGGGGCGGGGCAGGGCAGGGCGGGGTCCGACGGGGAAGGACACCCCGCCCCCGCCCCTGGCTGCAGGACCCCGGCCAGAATCCGCTTTGGCGCGGGTGGGGGGAGGGCGGGGGTGTGCCACCCGGGCCGCCCCAGGGAGGGGACGCGGCGCGCTGCCGCCGGGCCAGCCCCGAGGTGACGGGAGGCCGGAAAGGGCTGGGCGGAGCGCGCCCCAGGTGCAGGGAGGCGGCCTCTAGCTCGGGCCAGACCTCGCCACCGGTTTCGGCCAAAGATGGCCCAGTTCCACGTTGCCCTTCCCCATCGTCGCCTTTCCCGTCTCCTCTGGCTGCTCCCAGGGCGGCGGGCGGTGCCAGGGCTCCAGGAGGGCGCGCGGGAGCCAAGTGCTGGAGAGGCCCGCCCACCCCACCGCCCGCGGGAGGCGCTTTTAGTTGAGAAAGAGGGCTCTGCCACTTTAAAGTGAGGAGTGGGCGTCGCCTCTGGCCGGGTGAGGGGCTGGGAAGGGGACCTGGCGGGCGGGTCCAGGCCAACCAGGAGGCGGTGCCGGTGGGGCGGTCCGTAGTAAAACGTCGGGGGCGGAGAGGGAGTGAGGCGACCAAGCTGGTGGTGGGCGGGGCCGGGGCGGGGCCTCCGCGGGAGGGAGTGGTGGAGGCAGCGGGGGCTGCTGGGGGGCGGGGCGGGGGCGGGGCCTGCGAGGGAGGGCGGGGGGAGGAGCGAGCGGCCGGTTGGTACCATCGCGCGTGCTCCTGGAGGGGCGCCTGGGACCTTCCCCGGAGGGGGCGGCCCTGCACGGCGCAGGGCGGGGCGGCCCCTTCCCCCGCCAGGCGGGATGTTGGGCCTGGGAAGGGCGGCTGCGCCCGAGTCTGAGGCGGGGGCCGGCTATCCCTTGGGCAGCTTGGCGCGGCTGGGGGAGGGCCGAGGGGAGGGAAGAGGCGGTCCCAGGCGGGGGGGGGGGGGAGCCGGAAAGGGGGAGGCGCCGGCGGACAATGGAGCCTTTGTGTGCCCGCGGGAGGAGGAAGGCGCCGCCGCCGCCGGGGGAAGACGCCACGCCGCCGCTGCCGCAGGCCCCGGCCTCCGGGGGCTGAGAGCCGCGCGCCCGCCCGCCGCCGCCCGCGCCCCAGCCCGCCTCAGGGTGAGTGGCCCCGGGGAGGGCGGCGGTCGGGGGCGCGGGTCGGGCTGCGGCCCGGGGCCGGGCGGGCGCCCGCGGGGGTGCGCCGAGCCGAGCGGGCCGCGGGCCAGGGAGGCCGGGGATGCGGGGCGGAGCGCGGCTGCGGCCGAGGCGGGAAACCGCGACCCGGGAGCGTGCGGCGCAGGACAGTTCGCGGGCCGCGGCGGCTGGGCGGCGGGCGGGTGCCGAGGGGCGGGCTGGCAGGTGAGGTCGCGGCGCCCCGGGTGCCCGCAGCGGAGCGGCCGCCGCCTTCCAAAGTTGCCGCGACTGTTAGGATGTCACCGGTGAGTGTTGGTGAGACTGGCGAAACGGAGACGTCCCCAGGAGAGCACGGCAGGGCTGGCCATCCTGTCCCCAGGGAGGGCCGAGGCCTGTGACAGTCTTGCTGGGGGCCTTCTGAGGAGGCCACCGAGCCTCCAGGAGGAGGCCTGAGCCCGCCCTCCCAGAGCCTGGGCTGGGGGAGCTAGGAAAGAGCCTGTCAGGGGGCGAGCCCCAGGGGCAGCCCGGGGCCAGGGAAGTTACCAGACGGGCGGGCAGGGGACTAGGGGACCAGAGCCTTAGCTAGTCTTAAAGTCTCCAAGTCTCTGGTCTTAGAGTCTCCAAGGTGAGCCAGCAGTGACGCCAGTCACCTGTGTCAGGTGGACCCAGGTGGCTCCGTGGGAAAAGGAATGAGGGGCTTAGAAGCCACCTTTTGGTCAGTGTTATGTGATGAAGTATTTGTTAGCATTCGATTTATTAAGGAATTAAATGTTTGTTTGTTGTACCAGGAATTGAACGCAGGGGGTACTCAACTACTGAGTCACATCCCCAGCCCTTTTTTATTTTTTATTTTAAGACACGGTCTCAATAAGTTGCTTAGGGCCTCAATAAGTTGCTGAGGCTGGCTTTGAACTTTAGATCCTCCTGCCTCAGCCTCCTGAGCTTCTGGGATTTACAGGCACCCACCACCATGCCTGGCTAAATGTTTGTTCTTGAGGCAGAGATTTGGGCTCTTGTGCACTGAGCACAACGTGATGAATCAGAATTAGCAGACAGAAAGTCTAAGTTGTAAAATAGTTGAAAAGTGGAAGGAGGGGACAAAAGAATGTTAGATAGTAAGACTTCCTGTGTTTAGAACCTGTGATTGTGGAGACAGTGCAACATGATTGTTTGATTCCCAGTGACTGGGAAGTTTAGCAAGGAAGAAATATTTGTGTATATAAACATAATGCTCCTAAATAAAAATTTAAGACAATCCTCTTTATTTACTGCTGAAAAAGACCCAGACTATTAGAGAGGTAAATAAAAGGAGCTGTTAGTTAACTGGTGGTTCCATTAATTGTTTGATGGTTGGATAAGAAGAGAAAATCTAAAGTTTTAGAAAAGTTCAGAGTGGGGTGTGTGTGTGTGTGTGTGACATTTGGTAGTTTTATGACCTAGAGATTTGGTATTGAACCATTAGCATGTTCTTTTGTAATAACTGTACTGAATTTAAGGTGATAATAGGATAGACAGACATGGAGGTCATTGGCTAAAAGATGAAATTACAGTCTTCATGTAGTTCTCTTTTTATAAGGCGAGTAGTACATAACTGGCCCTTGTGCAAACCATTCTTAACTTGGATGTTTAGATGACTAACAGAAGCAAAAAGTACTTGTATACATTGAAATTTATTGTATGAGATGTTTCCCCCTTAGCCTTCAGAAGTGTCTGCTCTTGTAATTCAAAAGAAAATACTCTGGTTTTGTGGGAGAAAAAAGAGAGATTTCACAAGTGTGTAATCAACTTATTATTTGATCCTGGTGGCTTGGATCAGTGGTTAAAGCCTGAACGTGGAATCCTTAGCTCTCCAATTGCCTTATGGTGACTTTGAACAAATCTCTTGTTATTCTCCCATCTATGAAGTGGTAATGCTACCCGCTCGAATCACACATAACTGCATTTCAGCATATCAAGTTAATGCTTATCTCCAAAGTACTTTGAACACCTCTGAGAATGAGGTTATGTAGTCTTAACTTTTTCTCACCTCTACAAAATTACCATCTCACTAGCACACTAAATTCAGCTGTTGTAACAATTATAGCAACAAGCTTATCAAGCTGTCTTGTTCTGTTTGAGCTTTGGTTTTATATTAATTTTGAAAGGTATTACCTCTGTCCATTTAGTGGCAAAATAGGAATACTGATGAAAATTGCAGAAATGTAAGCAAAGGTCACCAAGAGAGGATGGAAAGATAGATGCTGTGAGTGCTCACCTGGGCTTTGCTAACTCTGTGTGCATGTGGCCTTGAATGTGTTTCTCTGCTTCCTGGCAGTTTACTTTTCTCCAGCTACGAAATAGTGTGGTGGGATGACTTAGCTTCTGTTGGCCTTGGGGATATGATGGTTGAGTCTGCAGAAACTTTATTTGCTTTAGATTGGGGGTTCTTAACTATTATATTCCATGTACCCCTTTAGCAATTTAACAAAGGACCCCTTCTGAAAATATTTTTTAAATACACAAAATAAAGAGCATAGAATTGCTTATGAAATGTAAATAGTTATCAAAATGTTAATTGTGGTATAGTGATGTATGTTCTTCTTTATAACACACTGAATAATAAAATGTAGCCTCAGTTTAATGATACTATAATTTTGAAGTAGCAATGACTATACTAAGTTATATTAGGGTATTTACAACAACTATAATGTTGACATGAAAATGTCTTGTGGTTATTTTGGTAACATAGTCACAGGATTGCTAATACTTTTATGAATTATTATAACTATAACCACAGTTGAAGAAATTTTTCCCAAAAGGTCCATAGACACACCTCCTCCCTGAAGTCTCTCCACAGAAGCCTTGGGAGTCAGTGATTCCCAGGTTGGGGAATGCCTGCTGCAAACCAGTGGATTTTGTTTTTTTCCTAGACAAAGCAATTTGGGGAAGTTAAATTATCATTTCTTATGGACACTTGCCTTTTAGGCTTTGTGATATCTTTCAGTATCTCTACCACTTGAAGAACAGGGACATATGAAATAAAAGTCCATTTTACAACCTATGGTGGCTATTCTTGACTGTGGAAAAAGTTAAAAACAATAATTCATATGAAATTTTTGTATTTGGTGAATTTTGCTCTATAAGCTCTCAGTTACCTGTTAATCATAACTGTTCCTCAGTGGGCTAGATTTGGGCTGCAGGGTATGTATCTCCAACTTGTATTCTGAGTTCTAGTGGGTTTTGCCTTCCTTTCCCATTTTTGACCAGCGTGCTTTTTTTATTGCCTTTTCCAGATATTGCTTTGACCACAGAAAATTGTGGAATGGGTGGTTTTCTTTGGAATCAGTATGAACTTGGGTATAAACTTTAACTTTCATCTTGTCCTTGTAGGACTGAATGTGGGACTAGCTAGTGTCCTTCCACTTTGATTTAAAAATTTCCTTCTGTTTGGGTGGCAGAGATCATTCTCAGAAAGCTCTTGTGTCCTGATGTAGAAGAAGAGAGCAAATTGGACACCTTGAAAGGTAAAGAACTTGATAATAAGCCCATAACTTCCGGGATTCGGTCTGCATTTTGGGGAGTTTTTGTTTTTGTATCCATAGGGTTGTTTCTAAGCTAAAATTGTATTGGTTCATTATTCTAGCAGTTCCTAAGGTAAAAGTCATCAAATAAATGCAAGTCAA